>NC_139958.1:12133743-12366243 GCF_963454915.1 Gymnoscopelus microlampas
ATATATATATTTGGGGAAGATATAGGCTTACAATTAGGGAAAAGATTCAGGTTGGGCTTATAGGCTTAACGTTAGACATTTAGAAGTTAGATTTAGGGGTTGGGGGTTAGAATTTTCCCTATTTTGTCTGGCTATTTAAAAAAAATCTTCGGTTATTTTCAGTGCCATCCTAAAATTGTTATGTTCCCGCAAGCATAGTAATACAAACTTGTGTGCGTGCGTGCGCGCGCGCGCGTGCGTGTGTGTGTGCGTGCGTGCGTTTGTGTCTGTGCACAGACACAGGCTCCCAGTGGATACCATTAACCAAGATGGTACTGTGGCAGTAGCTGTGTGTTGTAGCCCAGAGCGTCGGTTCTCAGGAGAGAGTCATGGCGGTACGGTAGATAAGGCTCAGCTTCTATTCATCAAACGCTGGACACCCACCAACCAGTCTTCTGGACAGCAATGCACAGTCAACACCACGTGTTACATACATATACTGTACAGCAGGGGTTCTCAAAGTGGGGTCTGGGGAAAAAATAGCAGATATATATACAAGCTCATGGACTAGCAAAAACCCCAGCCGTTGGCTTAAGCCTCAGGCCAATAGGAACACAGAGGGGGTGGAGCAATGGTGCCGCCACTGGGTGCCACACGTGGTCCCTGGTGTGGCTATTGTGATGGCAGACACCCTGACCAGTGTCGGTGCCAAGTTTGGTGCGGATCGGAGTAACGCGGTGCGCCTCGCCGGTCCGTATGTCACGTTAGTGGCGTCCGTCCAGTGGTGGAAAAAAGTATTCAAATGTTTTACTCAAGTAAAAGTATCAATACTGCAATGTAGAAATACTCTGTTGCAAGTTACAAGGCCTGTGTTCAAAATGTTACTTGAGTAAAAGTACAAAAGTATTGGCATCAAAATATACTTAAGGTACCAAAAGTAAAAGTACTAAAATGTTTGAAAATAGCAGATCTACAAGCTCACAACGCGTCGCGATGCGACGCGTTGTGAGCTTGTAGATCTGCTATTTTCAAATAGCCTAGGTATAAAATAGGGCTGAAGTGGTTAATATATGTTACTCCAGTAAAGTACCTCAAAATTGTACTTAAGTGCAGTACTTGAGTAAATGTACTTAGTTACTTTACACCACTGCGTCGACCCACTGACGACCGTCGGTTGACCCTCTAGGCAATTTTAATATTGTACAGTATATATTGTGGCATTCATAAGGAGTACTTTTACATTGGTACCGGTAGTATAGTTTTTACACCTTGTGTGCCATGGCAAAGTGCACCTCTCTGTCCATTCATGCGGATGCATTTCATAAGGGAGGATCTCACAAATAACAGGAGGAGATAATAAGCATGGTTGATCACATATTCCGTTGGACTTACTAACATTCAAACGAGTTGCGAGGGTCGTATTTTTTACGTGGCATTTCTCCTTCTCTAAAAAGCAGGTGAAATTTTGGTCGATATGTCTCACAGATACACTGTGAGTGAATCAAGAAATAACACGGGTGCACGCACGCACTCACACACACACACACACACACACACACACACACACACACACACACACACACACACACACACACACACACACACAGCCAGCCCGCAGGCATGCGATAATTACTCCGAGAGATCAAAGACAAACTGGAACCTCCTACACAACGTTCTCATCCGCCAATTAGCAAGCTACTTGCAACTCTAGCCTGAACTATCAGGCAAACAAGTTTACCCACACACAACATTCAACACGCCAAATAGGAGGGTTTTTATTCATTACATTTATTTTTTTTAACACCGTTTCCAGAAACGGAACACACCCACAATTAATGTTCAAGTCATCTGTAATCAGTGGTGTAAAGTAACTAAGTACATTTGCTCAAGTGCTGTACTTAAGTACAGTTTTGAGGTACTGTACTTTTACTTTACTGGAGTATTTCCAATCTTCAATACTTTTACTTCTACTCCACTACATATCAGAGGCAAATATTGTACTTTTGCTCCTCTACAATTATTTGAAAACTTTAGCTACTAGTTACTTTGCAGATATAAATGCTTATATTATAAAACATACCACATTAACCACTTCAGCCCTAATTTATACATAGGCTATTTGAAAATAGCCGATCTATAAGCTCACAACGCGTCGCATCGCGACGCGTTGTGAGCTTGTAGATCTGCTATTTTCAAACATTTTAGTACTTTTACCGGACTTTTACTTGTAACGGAGTATGTCTACATTGAAGTATTGATACTTTTACTTATAGGTAAAAAAAAAACTTGTACTTTTTCCACCACTGTCTGTAATACAAGACACCAGTTCTTGAGCTGGTGGAGAGCTCTAATATTCCACCGGACTAAAATGCTAACTTTTTAAGTTTTAACTTTTTAAGAATGACACTAGAAAAGTGGCTCCCAATGTGGGGGGGCCCAGGGACCCTCAAGGTTCCTTGAGGGGATTCCAAATGGACCCTTTACAGGTTTTTAACTGTGAAAGTATACAAATGTAACCCCCTTTTAATGGTTCCATTTGGACACTCTCAGAGTTATGGGGGTCCTTGAAATTAAAACGGTTTCGGAACCACTGTGCCAGAGGCCAGCCCTGTATACGCGGAGTGCGTAATTATCTGCTGCCTTATTAACCACTTAAACTCTATTATACTTAGTTGACCCCAGGATTCCCCCAGGGGTCTATTCTTAGTCCCTTCCTCTTTTACAGTGTGGCTCTGTAAGAGGCTAGCCGTCTATGACAGTGTCTGTCTGTGTCTGTGTCTGTGTCTGTTTCATGTCTATGTCTATGTCTGTGTCTGTGTCTATGTCTATGTCTATGTCTATGTCTGTCTATATCTATGTCTATGTCTGTGTCTGTGTCTGTGTCTGTGTCTGTGTCTGTGTCTGTGTCTGTGTCTGTGTCTGTGCATGTGCACGTGTGTGTGTGTGTGTGTACCTAATCTCTCAATAAAAAGGGAGGAGAGGCATGCACATCCACATCCAAAATTGGGCAGGTGCTAAGCGAAAAATATATAACATGAAAACTGAAAGAGAACGCTCCGCACACTGTGGGCTGCAGTTGTAGGATATTTTTTAATATTGCACCTGAGTGCAATAAGGCACTCAGGGGACATGTCTGAGGAAGGGCGAGAGCCCAAAACGTCACAGCAGCACTCAGGTGCAATACAATAATTCCTACAGCTGGAGCCCACAGTGTGCGAGCGTTCTCTTTCAGTTTTCGAGCTAATCTCACAAACCACTGAACCAGTTAGCACCAGACTTTGTAAGTAGACTACACTGTTGTACTTCTTGATTTTTTTTTCTTTCATTTAATATAATAATAATATAATAATTGGAACTCAAAGGGGCTCTGAAACATTGTCCAAATTTGGAGACATATGTCATACATATGTCACAGAAGACTAACATCATAGATTGACTGTCTTGTAAAGGCTGGCCACATAAAGTTCGAGTCACACTGTATGGCTCAGGGCCGGTCGACTTAATTTCAAAGTGTTCTTTTGCGTGCAACATGTTATGCTGGGCTGTGCATCTGAAAGGTGCATCAGATACACCACATATATATTCTTGCAGTTCTACCGTGTCAGTGGGGCATAAGGTGTACGCCTTTGGAGTGGATAACTCGATGAAGAACTACGGTGATCAAATGTGTGTGCAGGTCTTCAACACAGTGCCTTTATGCTGGATGAAGTTACCCCCAGTGACACCTGGAGAACAACGTCTCCTTGAGGTTCCCTTCAGTCGCCTTTCTGGCCACACGGCTGTGCTGGTGGACGATATCGTCTACATCTGGGGAGGGTATAAATATGACCCACCCAGAGATTTAGATTTGTTCTACAACACGCTTTATGCATTTAACGTCGACACCCACAAATGGTTCAAGACTAAGATTTCCGCGACTGTTCCAGCGGCAAGGTGCTACCACTCAGCCTGTGTCTTGGGGAAGGTCATGTATATCGCTGGAGGATTTACCGAACTGACTCAACGGTGGACTTATGACATCTACAAGCTGGACACCACCACAATGGTCTGGGCTTTAATTGCCACTAGAGGCACTGCAGTATCTGTTTCACAAATCTACTCTGCCGCCGCCATCATTGGGACAAAGATGTTTATATTTGGTTGGGAGAACTCTGACTGCAACGTCTCAGTGTTTGACACAGAGACCAACTGCTGGCTGAGCACGCCTTCTGCACAGCTTCTTCCAGAAGGAAGACTGTCTCATTCAGCCTTTGTCTACAATGGAGAGGTGTACCTATTTAGTATCATACAGGATAACCATGATCTGTGGACATTCAATCCGGAGAGCTTCTCCTGGAGGAAGGTTGAGCCTCCGTCTCGAAGGTCTTCGAGAGCGTCTTCGAGAGGTCTTCGAGAGCCATCGAGAGCCTTCGTCTCTCGAAGGTTGAGACCTCCGTCTCGGAGGTCTCAAATGCGCTGTTGCATGGTTGGTGATCGTATCATCCTCTTTCAGAGGACCAATGACCTGTACATCTTAGACTTGAGTCCTAGTCTGAAGACGTTATGCAAGCTTGCAGTTATTCAGTACAATCTGGAGCAGTCAGAACTCCCACATGACATCAGGTGGGAACTGGCAGCCATGACTACATACAAGGTCAGAAAAGAATAACACCATAGACCGTAAAAAGTAATGGACAGAGTGATTGGCCATTGGTTTCTACAGACCTTAAATGAAGGCCTATTTTTCAAATCCGCCAATATCCGGTCCGAAATGCGAACGGAAATGAATACTATTGGCTGCAAGTGCAACAGGGTAGAACTTCACTCGGTAGAACCACCGTGTGTGTGTGTGTGTGTGTGTGTGTGTGTGTGTGTGTGTGTGTGTGTGTGTGTGTGTGTGTGTGTGTGTGTGTGTGTGTGTGTGTGTGTGCGCGTGCGTGCGTGCGTGTGTGCGTGCGTACTGTATGCCTGTACAGTACGACAGTGGTTCTCAAACTTTTTCATGTCAAGGACCCCCTAATTGACACTTATTACCCCGCGGACCCCCATTTGAAAAGATAAGCCAGGCACCCCAATAAGAGAAGGTTTTTACGGCTCTCTAGCAGTGATTCTCAACCATTTCAATTTCAAGGACCCCCAGTTTGACATGCATTAGGCTGCGGACCCGTTAGGGTCCATTTGGTTCCATGTGTACACTCTCAGAGTTACAGACCCATAAGGGTCCATTTGGTTCCTGTCCATCATCTAGCTGGGGACCCCCTGGAACCCCCTCAGGTACCCCTGGGGGTCCCCGGACCCCACTTTGAGAACCAATGCAGTACGACATGCGTGTAAACGTTGTTATGCGCTCACAGCTGGGCAGTGTGCTGTCCTTGTTCTGTTTGGATAAGCATTGTGTGGGGTCTCAATGGGGGCGTCTCTTAAGGAGGGCTTTTCACTGACAGAGGAAAACGTTGAGGTCAATTCTTACACTTGACAGGTTTTCTATAGCCCACTGTGTGACACACAACGTCTTCTCAGGCGGAGGACCACAGCATGGAGACAGCAATTCACCAGTGGTGGAAAAAGTACCCAAATGTTTTTACTTGAGTAAAAGTATCAATACTGCAATGTAGAAGTACTCTCTTACTAAGAAAAAGTCCGGAATTCAAAGTTCACTTGAGTAAAAGTATCAATACTTCAATGTAGAAGGACTCTGTTACAAGTAAAAATCCGGATCAAGTTCACTTGAGTAACAGTACAAACGTATTGGTATCCAAATGTACTTAAAGTACCAAAAGGAAAAGTACAAAAATGTTTGAAAATAGCAGATATACAAGCTCACAACGCGACACATTGCGAGCTTGTAGATTGGCTATTTTCAAATAGGGGAGGGATAATCAAAGTCAGACGCCAGATGCCATGGAGGGATCAATTTGGGGGGGTCCTTGACGTGAAAATATTGACGTCAAACACTGATGTAAGTCTCTTCAAGCACCGAGTTATAATATCATTGAGTGTCGTGTTGTTTTCAGTCATGTCTTGTTGTTCTTTTATGCCGCTTTGCTTCCTGTTGCGTCAGTGGCCAGATGTAGCCGGCCATTGAAATGCAGCTCCACTTCTCCACTGTCTTTGTCTCGTTAAGTGCACAAGCTGAAGACACCCATTTGAGTCAGCTGTGTGTGTGTGTGTGTGTGTGTGTGTGTGTGTGTGTGTGTGTGTGTGTGTGTGTGTGTGTGTGTGTGTGTGTGTGTGTGTGTGTGTGTGTGCGTGCGTGCGTGCGTGTGCGTGTGTGTGTTTGCGCGCGCGTTTGTGTGTGCTTGTGTGCATGTGTGTGTAATGGATCATGACTAAAGTTGACAGTGCAAGGTTCCGACTGGGCACGCACTACACTATCACACCAACAAAACCTCCCCCATCGCATTTCAACACACACGCACACACACACACACACACACACACACACACACACACACACACACACACACACACACACACACACACACACACACACACACACACACACAATTGCAGTAATCCTCTCTGTTTTACATCCTCTCCATGTCTCCATACATACATACATGCATACATAACATAACATAACATACATACTGTATAATTAATTAAATCATGTATATTTGTGTATTAATATCATGGTTCTCTTCTCTGAGGCTGTCATTTACATACATACATAAAAGAACCAATAGGGTTTATTTGTCACAACTCTAATACTAATAGGCCTACTAAGCAGTGAAATGCACTGGTTCTCAAACTTTTTCATGTCAAGGACCCCCAAAATTATATATATTTGGCCGTGGACCCCCATCTGAAAATGTTTTGTGCCAGGGACCCCCAGAACAGAAGATTTGTGTTAAAAAAAATCGTAACACTTTAAAACATTTTTTTTTAAATTGCAGATGTACAAGTGAACATCTTGTACATCTGCTATTTTTGAATAGCCAACATATAAAATATGGATAAAGTGGTTAAAATGATTGTGACGCTGACGATGACATCGTCATCGACATGACGATGACGCTGACGATGCACATTTTGCTGGGGGGGACTCCCTGTTACCCCCCCCCCCCTTATTTATAACCTTGAAAAATGAGTTTTCTTAGTGGTATCAAAACATTTTCATTTTTCATCATTTCGTCATTATTATTACTCTCCGCAGGAGAGTATTGTTTTCACTTTCTAAATATGACACACCGATTGGTCAAGCCTCACGTGACACGTGACAATACGGTGAAATACTGTATAAATACATGGCATCACTTTGACAGTGTCTTTGCCACTGTCAAAGTGAGGTAAGACAGGAACCATCACGAAATGGCTGCATGGCTGATACATAATTGGCAGATAGGACAGATAGGACACTTATATAGACAGGAGGGATATGACACTTACACAGACGGATAGGACACTTACAGTACACAGACAGGACGGATAGGACACTTATACAGACAGGACGGATAGGACACTTATACAGACAGGACGGATAGGACACTTATACAGACAGGACGGATAGAACACTTACACAGACAGGACGGATAGGACACTTACATAGACAGGAGGGATATGACACTTACACAGACAGGACGGATAGGACACTTACAGTATACAGACAGGACGGATAGGACACTTACAGTATACAGACAGGACGGATAGGACACTTATACAGACAGGAGGGATAGGACACTTACACAGACAGGAGGGATAGGACACTTACATAGACAGGACGGATAGGACACTTATACAGACAAGACAGATAGGACACTTATACAGACAAGACGGATAGGACACTTATACAGACGGATAGGACACTTATACAGACAGGACGGATCGGACACTTATACAGACAGGATGGATAGGACAGTTAGAACATAAGAATTAGAACATTCCCAACATTCCCAACACAAGTCTGGTAAGAGTGAGGTAAGACAGGAACAATCACGAAATGGTTGAGAAATGGCGGATACTGTAACAATTGGATAGGACACTTACACAGACAGGACGGATAGGACACTTACACAGACAGGACGGATAGGACACTTATACAGACAGGAGGGATAGGACACTTATACAGACAGGACGGATAGGACACTTATACAGATAGAACATTCCCAACATTCCCAACAGCGGAGAGTTGTGCTCCGAGGAGCACTTTTTCTAGTTATTATTATTATTATTCCAGGCGGAACAGCCTCCACATTGTTTATTATTTTTCATGAACTGCACAGCTCTCACACACACACACACACACACACACACACACACACACACACACACACACACACACACACACACACACACACACACACACACACACACACACACACACACACACACACACACACACACACACACACACACACACACATCCATTCAGCATTTCTGTAATGACGATATGTGTTTGTCTGAGTGAATGTTGGGCCAGTTAAAGTGGTTCACCGTGACTCAGATATTCGATTTTCTGTTTTGCGCGCGTGTGTGTGTGTGTGTGTGTGTGTGTGTGTGTGTGTGTGTGTGTGTGTGTGTGTGTGTGTGTGTGTGTGTGTGTGTGTGTGTGCTTGTGTATGTGTGTGCGTGTGCACGCGCGCACTACTATTCACACCCTGATGAAGTCATTCCCTTCATTGTGTGACACTGACACACAGCTCTCAGCGCAAATATAAATCTGAAGCCATGTCCATCATCTAATATTAATAATAACTTAACACACGCATATGTGTGTGTGCGTGTGCGTGTGCGTGTGCGTGTGCGTGTGTGTGTGTGTGTGTGTGTGTGTGTGTGTGTGTATGTGTGTGTGTGCGTGCGTGCGTGCGTGCGTGCGTGCGTGCGTGTGTGGTGGGGGCTATATAGTGCTGTATTAATGTCTGGGGGGGTGAAAAACGCACACATACACACACACACACACACACACACACACACACACACACACACACACACACACACACACACACACACACACACACACACACACACACACACACACACCGTATCTTATGTTATATTGTGTTAATTGTGTTTCATTGTTTATACACGCGGCATTGTGAGCTTGTAGATCTGCTATTTTCAAGCGATTTATACATTAGAAAACTTGAAATGGGACATTCTGCACAATAAGTACTTTTACTTTTGGTATTTAAGTGACATTTTGATGCCAATACTTTTGTAATTTTACTCAAGGACGTTTTGAATTCCGGACTTTTACTTGTAACAGAGTATTTCTATATTGCAGTATTGATACTTTCACTTAAGTAAAACATTTGAGTACTTTTTTTCCACCACTGGTACACGATCATCACCGCTTGGGAACCAAACCACTGCTCTAACTATAATTGCCGACGACTGGCCACACGTTGCCTCTACAGAGTCCAGACACATACTGGGCTTTGACCCAGTCTCATTAAGCTACTGTAACAGTGATCAAATAATGTGGTGTTGCTATGGCGACAGCCATTCCTGAGCGGCTAACACTGTACTCAACTACAATTATCTGCTGCAATACACCTGCGCTCAAAACATACATTATATTACGGCTAGAAACCTCTTACTGTATCTCCATATTTTTTACCTTTTGTGTTGAATTAGATACGCCTCTACTCGATCATGCTACAGCGTCACACAAAAGCATCAAAAGTAGCAGATCTACAAGCTCGGAACGCGGCGCGAAGCGACGCGTTTCGAGCTTGTAGATCTGCTACTTTTGCTGTTTTAGAATTCGAGTCCTGAAAAGTAACAGTTTTGGACGCTCTCTCTCTCTCTCTCTCTCTCTCTCTCTCTCTCTCTCTCTCTCTCTCTCTCTCTGCGCTTGAATCTGTCGGGAGCCGCGTCGATAACCCGTGCACATTGGCTACAAGTGGGCGGGCCTTCAGATCAGGAAGCAGGCCGCTCTTTACCCAATCAAATGTAGTGGGCGGGATTTACTGTCTGTGTGCTCGCTTCCCACTGAGAACAAACCGAAACTCATTTAACAATAGCGTCCTCGAAGCCGACAAAACCACGGAAAGATATTCACATTTTAACTTGTTCGTTCAGAGTCAAATGGAATAGTGAAAAACAGCAGAGGGCGCTGTTTTTCCTTTTCATTTGATGATGGGTTCCACAGATTGCTGCCATGGCGATGATGAAGTTGTTGGGAACTGGAGGTGGTACAACAACAAAGGCAAGAACTTAAAGAAGAAAGGCAGAACTTAAAGCTAAAGGATCTCCTTTCAGAAGCCGACTCCTCTGACAAGGAGGCGGATGGGGAGAGAGAAGATGGATGGAGAGGGAGAAGCAGAGAGAAAACAGGAAAATAGAAGCAAAAAAAATAAGAAAAATAAGACAAAAGACATAAATGTAACTCCGGTAATTGAACCACATATTGTTGCATTCAGGAGGAAACCTTGTATGTCCAAAACCGTTCCTTTTCAGGAAATTGGGGAAAAGAAATATAATGTGTTCCAATGAATCCAATGTAGCTATTAATTATTCATAAGCTCTTGTTAATAATTTTCATCGTTTTGTTTATTGAAACCCACTTTCAACCTGGCGTCTCTATTTGGGCCATCATGTCATTATAGTAAAAAATCTCGATTTTTCAAAGAAATGCTGAAAGCAGCATTTTCCCAGTGCGTCGCATGCTCACACTTGTAGATCGCCTATTTGAATTACCTTTGAGCAACACTGTCATATGAATACGTACAGTGTAAAATAGGGCATTCATTTAAAAAAACAAAAACGTAAAGATTAAATAGGGACATACAAGGTTTCTACCTAACAACAGTGACGACGTTCAAAGCAGAAAGTATCAACAGTTAAGTGGGAGAGAGTATAGGCAGGCAGGGGAAAACAAACAGCCAGTAACCTTGTTCCTTCTTGTCCTTAACTAGGTCAGACCACACCAGTAGTGCTCCTCTCCGCTGCTACATAACTCCCCCTCTCTGTCTCTCTCAATGTCTCTCTCCCATTGGTGGAAAAAGTACTCACATTCTTTACCTAAGTAAAAGTATCGATGCTGCAATATAGAAGTACTTGGTTACAAGTGAAAGTCTGGAATTCAAAATGTACTTGAGTAAAAGTACAAAAGTATTGGCATCATTCAAAATGTACTTGAAGTACCAAAAGTTAAAGTAGTCATTATGCAGAATGTCCCATTTCATGTTTTGAAATGCATACAAATCTTTTGAAAATAGCAGATCTACAAGCTCACAATGCGTCGCATTGTGACACATTGTGACCTTGTAGATCGGCTATTTTCAAATGGCCGAAATGTATATAGGGCTGAAGTGGGTGTATGTTTTGTGATAATAAGCAAAATCTACAAAGTAACTAGTAACTAAAAGTTTTCAAATAATTGTAGTGGAGTAAAAGTACAACATTTGCCTCTGAGATGTAGTGGAGTAGAAGTAAAAGTATTGGAAATTGGAAATACTCAAATAAAGTACAAATACCTCAAAAGTGTACTTAAGTACAGCACTTGAGTAAATGTACTTAGTTACTTTCCACCACTGCTCTCTCCATCCCTCTCCCTCCCTCTGTCATGGACTATATTCTTTGGGTTCTCTCTTTCTTTGCAGTTTTCCAAAGTTTCAGCAGGGATAAAACATATCCCCAACGGGGATAAAAATGGGGGGATTTCAAAATTCGAGGCATAGATTTTTCTCCTCCTTTGGGTAGTGCTGCTTGACACAATAGTGACAATTGGATAAACAAATTAATACAGGAAAAGCTTCTTCCTTGTGTGAATTCATTTTACCACTTGAATCGTCAGATTTGAGTGATTTTCTTGGATGGTCTTTCGTTCTTTCATTGTAATGTTTATCGTGTTAGCTCTTATAAGCTCACAACGTGCCGTGTTGAGCTTGCAGATATTTTTTGAGTATCCGAAGTATAAAAGCGGGTTCAAAATGGTTAAGCTGGCCCGGACCGCTGGCGTAGCGGTTCGAGAACCTAGGCTACAATGTAGCCTGACGGCGCGACACAGGTTCGAGTACCGATCCCGACAGCCTTTGCTCCGTTTCACTCCCCATCTCCCCATCTCTCTCCTGTCAGCCTACTCCTATCAATAATAAAGGCATAAAAAGCCCAAAAAAGAAATCTTACAAAAATGATAATAAATGTTCCTCATTTTGATGGGGATCCCCTGGAACCCCCTCAAGGACCCCTGGGGGGCCCCGGAGACCACTTTGAGAAACCACTGATTTAGGGTGTTCTACGAGAATCACGGTTTATGCTTTCGACGGCGACAAAGTGTGGTGTGGCGTGTGTCGCTCCTCGCTCGTCAATCACAGCATATTTTCACTGTAGAAAGTGTCACGACGCACCAACAGTTTTTTCAGCTGAAAATAAGTTATTTTCATCACAACATGAAACACTTTATCACTGAAGTATAACGCAGTATTCACTGAGCACTGTCACAATGTCAGCGAACAATCTCTTATCAACCGTGCACGTGTGTGTGTGTGTGTGTGTGTGTGTGTGTGTGTGTGTGTGTGTGTGTGTGTGTGTGTGTGTGTGTGTGTGTGTGTGAGTGTGTGTGCGTGCGTGCGTGCGTGCGTGCGTGCGTGCGTGCGTGCGTGCGTGCGTGCGTGCGTGCGTGCGTGCGTGCGTGCGTGCGTGCGTGCGTGCGTGCGTGCGTGCGTGCGTGTGTGTGTGCGTGTGTGTGTGGCTTTGATGCTGCTGCTCAGTATTCTTGTCACAAATCGTTGCTGTCAGGCAGAAACCTTGTATCTCCACATTTCAGCCGTAAACGTTTTTTTCCCCGTAAATGAATGCCCTACTTCGTCACTACAATGTCACACAAAAGTAGCAAAAATAGCAGACCTACAAGCTCGCATGAGCTTGTAGGTCTTCTATTTTTGCTATTTCTGGAAATTATTCGAGAAAGTGAACGTGGTTAAGTGTGTCTGTTGGGTTTTTATAAATATTGAACCAGTGAAAAGTATTAACAAGAGCTTGTGACTACATAATAACTCCATTGGATCCATTGGAACACAGGTTCTCCCCCCCCCCCCCTACACCGATTTCCTGTTTAGTAACCGTTTTGGAGAGACAAGGTTTGTGGGGCTCCATCCATTAGACCTCATTACCCACATAAAGGATGATAAAGAGAGGGAGGCCCCTCAGCCACACTTGGCCCACAGCTCACACAGCAGCCCTGACTGGGTTAAATATCAGCCCAGCCATTAGGCACTATAGTAGACAGTGGTGGAAGAAGTACTCAGATCTTTTACTTAAGTAAAAGTAGCAAGACCACAGTGTAGAAATATACTCTGTTACAAAGTAAAAGGCCTGTGTTGAACATGTTGCGTGAGTAAAAGTACAAAAGTATTGGCATGAAAATATACTTAAAGGACTAAAAGTTTGTGAAAAGTACAAAAAATGTTTGAAAATAACACATCTACAAGCTCACAACACGTCACCATGCGACGTGTTATGAGCTTGTAGATCGGCTATTTTCACAACCTTTGCACGACACTGTTACGCAATGACTTAGGGCGTTCGTTTACGAAAAAGCATAGAATTACAAAAAAAAAGCCCAACATTTTTTTTATTGGTTATGCAGTATGCTTAGGCTGGCATGAGAAGTTTAGGTGCTTCTCATGCCGAATGCTTTTTTTGTCCAATCAAACTTTTGAAGAGATGCTCCTCCTTGAATTGACTTATAGAGCACTATAAATACAGTATACATTAAGCAGCAGCCTTTCTGCCCACATGGTGTCTTGCTGGCCTGTCTGCTTATTTTAATTCTGCCAGCTCAGGTTGCTTTCTCAGGGAGCTTGTCTCTCCACAGGCATCTCCCTTCTTATGGTTCTGTCTGAACCACTAGTGGGGAAGCTGTGAGGTTTGGCTGTAATAAGGGTGGGGTGGGGGGGGGGGGGGGGGTTAAGGGTAAATTGATCTGTAATGAAATTAACGTGGAGTATGAGACGTGCATAGAGCAGTGTGTCTCCGAAACTTGCAGTATAGGATCGCAACCACGCCCCGAGGACACGTTTCTATTAGGCCTGACCTCTGGTAGTCTAATAGTCGTCTAATTAGTCGAGGGGTGTCTGAGTCGACTGCCAAGCTCTTAGTCAAATTATAAAAGTAGAAAAAAAAAAAAAGCCAAAAATAGGATATACATCATGATTTATTGGGAGAAACCAATAGTATATGTTAAATCAGACACTAAGCACCCCTACAGCCCAAATGGGGACAGGCCTAGTTTCTATCATGAATAAACATCCGTGTTTTTTTTCCCATACAATTTCCTTCCAATACTTTTTC
Source organism: Gymnoscopelus microlampas (assembly GCF_963454915.1). Classification (NCBI taxonomy): domain Eukaryota; kingdom Metazoa; phylum Chordata; class Actinopteri; order Myctophiformes; family Myctophidae; genus Gymnoscopelus; species Gymnoscopelus microlampas. The sequence continues at coordinate 12,147,940 of NC_139958.1, forward strand.
AAAAGAAATGTTCCAGAAATGTCAAACATTGAAAAAAATATAGACAAAGATCTACAAGCTCACAACGCATCGCTTCACGACAACGTTCTGAGCTTGTAGATTGGCTATTTTTTTGAAATAGCGCTGCCGTACGTGATTAATTCGTATTGTTTGGGCTCCCAGGAGAGACTCCCCAAAGAAATCTCTCTTCAGTGTCTGGAGGCTTAACAAGTTTGGGAACCTCTAGTTCCTGGAACATGAGGTGCTGCTACTGTATGTATGCCGCCTCTTCTCTGTCTCAACGGATAGGAAGGCAGTGGTGTAAAGCAACTACATTAACTGCATTTACTCAAGTACTGTACTTAAGTAAAATGTTGAGTTTTTTTTTTTACTTTACTGGAGTATTTTTAATTTTCTGTACTTTTACTTCTACTCCACTACGTCTCAGAGACAAATATTGTACTTTTTATAATAACTTTTCGTCATTCATTTTGAATTCCGAACTTTTACTTGTAACAGAGTTTCTGCATTAAAGTATAGATACTTTTACTGCTAGGTAACTTTTTCAACAAAACTAAAGTTAAATTGTATATCTTTTGTAAGTGGCAAATGTTTCACAACACCCACTCCATGAATTTCACCCCCGAAAGCCTTTTCTAATATAATTTCTATTGAAAAGGTGACTCGTGAGCCTTTCCCGCGAAAATGACGTCATCTGCCAGGAACTACCGCACCAGTTTCCTGTTTGGCCAGGAACTACCGCACCGGTTTCCTGTTTGGCCAGGAACTACCGCACCAGTTTCCTGTTTGGCCAGGAACTACCGCACCGGTTTCCTGTTTGGCCAGGAACTACCGCACCAGTTTCCTGTTTGGCCAGGAACTACCGCACCGGTTTCCTGTTTGGCCAGGAACTACCGCACCGGTTTCCTGTTTGGCCAGGAACTACCGCACCAGTTTCCTGTTTGGCCAGGAACTACCGCACCGGTTTCCTGTTTGGCCAGGAACTACCACACCAGTTTCCTGTTTGGCCAGGAACTACCGCACCGGTTTCCTGTTTGGCCAGGAACTACCGCGCTAATAACAAAAAGGAATCTCACGCTGTTTTTAAGAGATTGTAGGATTTGAAGATCGAAAAACAACAGAAAAAGAAAACACAGCTCACGGTTCCTAAAGCTAACCCTAACCCTAAAAATCATTATTTGTGGACCTGCATTGCATTACTTTAAGTTAAAAATTAAGAGTACTTTTTCCACCACTACGGATAGGAAGCCGTGGAGCATTGCAAGGGTGCCTCTCACAATCCTCTCAGCCATACCTCTACTGTTGACGCCAGTATACCCCAGGCACACTCCACCACCATCACCATCTCTCTCTCTCTCTCTCTCTCTCTCTCCAGTATACCCAAGGCACACTCCACCACCACCACCATCTCTCTCTCTCTCTCTCTCTCTCCAGTATACCCAAGGCACACTCCATCACCACCACCATCTCTCTCTCTCTCTCTCCAGTATACCCAAGGCACACTCCACCACCGTCTCTATCTCTCTGTCTCTCTCTCCTGGCATATGAGAGAGAGAGAGAGAGAGAGAGAGAGAGAGAGAGAGAGAGAGAGAGATGCCAACCAGCCAGCCATGGCTGCTGGCTCCCAGGCTAGTTGGGGGGCTATTCTCCACTCAGCTGTGTCAGGGAAGAGGCATGGAAGTCTCTGAGGAAACAATCCCCAAAAGGCCCCCTTACACACACACACACGCACGCACGCACGCACGCACGCACACACACACACACACACACACACACACGCTCCCTGACAACACCTGCCATATGTGCTATTCCCCCACCCTGTAGCTGATGGCAGTGGAAGGTGTACCTTAAAAAATATATATATCACACTGTATGGAAGCCACAAACATAAGAGGACTTTATGTGGAGGAACAAGGAGGGAGTGAGGGAGGCGGTGGAGGGAAAACTTGGAGAACATACTGTACACTACAGTACTGTACAGGAATCGCATTCTATGGAGGCAAAGTGTATGTACACTTATGCTGTATGAATGTTGGTTTGTTTACTGTTGAGTGAGAAAACCATGTTACACAGTAAAGGACGACTTCACCCATTTTCAACCTATCCTCATATAATTGGTCCTCACTAATGCTCATGATAAAATGGTAAAGAAAAATCTTACTTCTTCAGAAACCCCCCTACCAGTGACATCATCGTAGACAGGTTTTTTTCTCTTTCAAACAAGATTAAAAAAATATATATCTAGATTTCTATTATCACGACAGCAATAGCTTCCATTATAGCATGATGCTGTAACTTTCCAGGAATAGAAAGCCTGCGGTTTCTATTAGCTTGGATTCCCTTTCGATGATGTCACTGGTAGGCAGGTTTCTGAACTGTCCACAGCCCTCCTCTGTCTGAGACACAGACGGAGCAGACAAAAATGTTACCGTATTATAATGAGCATTAGTGAGGACCAGTTATATGAAGATAGGTTGAAAATTGGTGAAGTCGTAAGACCTGGAACTGTGTCATTTTTAGATTTGAGCTAAAAAGCATTATTTTACACTTTGGGCTATTCAAAAATAGCAGATATACAAGCTCATAGCGCGGCACCGAGTGCCGCGCTACGAGCTTGTAGATCTGCTATTTTTGAAAATGTGTGCAAATCTTTGAATACATATATTTTTTAAAGCGAACAGTTTTTAACTCAAATCTTTGCTTCTGGGGGTCCCTGGAACAAAATATTTTGATGGGGGCCCGCGGCCAAATACATATAATTTTGGGGGTCCTTGACATGGAATCAAAAAGATTGAGCACCACTGATATAGAAACATACGTTTTTAAGAAAACTGTTGGGATTTAGGAGACATGTAGAATCGGCTTCAGGTCTTAATGGGTTAAGCTAATCATCTGGGGGACCCCCCCCCCCCAAAATAATTTGATGAAGGTGGACTGACAGTTCCATGGCAATGCCACTCAGAGTTTGTAGCATCTCTTCCTTGCATTCTGCTATTACTTCCATGCATTGTCCACACACATTCACAAGACTCTGCCAGTCGCTTTGCAAATAATGGCCATTGTGTTCTTTTCTCGGTCACCCACAACCTAACCAGTTTTAACATTTAGTGGAGATATGGCCTGATGGGACGACAGCCAAATATGTTGTGTTTACCCTGAATAGAGGCCACTGTCATTGTGTGAGCCCAGTTTGGTTTCTGGGTCAGACGTTTATGAGTCCTCCTCCGAAATAGCTATCTTTACTCGGAAGGAATGGGTGCCTGGCTGCCACCAAATAAGATGATATGATGAAGATTTAATGACATGGCTCACAAACCAGTGGTACAAATAAATAGATATACTGTAAACAGACAAATAAATAGATATACTGTAAACAGACAAATAAATAGATATACTGTAAACAGACAAATAAATAGATATACTGTAAACAGACAAATAAATAGATATACTGTAAATAGACAGAGAGAGAGAGAAAGAGAGAGAGAGAGAGAGAGAGAGAGAGAGAGAGAGAGAGAGAAGATATACAGACAGACAGACAGACAGACAGACGCACAGAGAGAGAGACAAACTATTTAGACTATATTTTGTGTGTAACACATTGAGAATGTAATGTTCTATTTTTTTGTGTTTACATATATATAATTGTTAATGTATATTATGTTATTATTATATATGTTGTCTTGGACCTCAGGAAGACTAGCTGCCGTTCAGGCGGTTGCCAGCAGCTAATGGGGATCTGTTCCAAATAAATACAAATAAACAGAGAGAGAGAGAGACAGAGAGACAAAGAGAGAGAGAATTCAACCCCTGAGTATGTCTCTGTGTGTGTGTGTGTGTGTGTGTGTGTGTGTGTGTGTGTGTGTGTGTGTGTGTGTGTGTGTGTGGGTGTGGGTGTGTGTGTGTGTGTGTGTGTGTGTGTGTGTGTGTGTGTGTGTGTGTGTGTGTGTGTGTGTGTGTGTGTGTGTGTGTGTGTGTGTGTGTTTAGTGGGTTATGGGTGATGTCATATATGATGACATCATTGCAGACGTGCAGGGCGTACCGATTAGTGGCTGACTGACTCTGGCTCCTTTTGGTCAATGGTGGGAAGTAAATGTACTCAAGTACTGTACTGTACTGTACTGTACTGTACTGTACTGTACTGTACTGTACTGTACTGTACTGTACTGTACTGTACTGTACACTGTGACGTGACGCGTTGTGAGCGTTTAGATCTGCTACGCATGTTTGTTTTATTATATTGTATTAACATACTCTCTACCATACAGACTGGACAACATTAAAATGTATTCATTCAAAAAAAGTGCCGCTTTAAGTAAAAACATCCGAGTACCTCTTCCAACCACGTCGCTGCTGCTCTCGGCTCAACTCTCAGCAACTCTCCTCCTTATCAGGGTGGCATGGCAGCCCCGCTCTCTGACGCCAGGCATAAGCTCCAGAAGTAGCCCCTGTCTCATCCTCCCCCCCCACCCCCCCCTCCATCCGGCCAATCCCAGCTCCAATTGAGCATGGCAAAATAATCTCCCCACACACATATCCCATCCACTATTACAGTACCACCACCACCACCAGCAGCAGCAGCTCCTCTTGGCTGTGTGGTCCCACTGGCTAAATCGCTGCCAAAGCTCTGAGCTCAAAGCCTCGTATTTATACACTCCCGTTTTCCCATCTGTGTGCCGTATAACATTGGTTCTCAAAGTGGGGTCCGGTCCGGGGACCCCCAGGGGTACTTGAGGGGGTTCCAGACCTTTTTTTACTTTGGCTATTCAAAAATAGCAGATATACAAGCTCATAGCGCGGCACCGAGTGCCGCGCTATGAGCTTGTAGATCTGCAATTTTTGATTTGTTTTGAAAATCTGTGCAAACCATTGAATTTTTTTTTTTTTTTTTAAGCGAACATTTGTTGCTCAAATCTTTGCTTCTGGGGGGTCCCTGGAACAAAATATTTGAGATGAGGGTCCGCGGCCAAATACATATCATTGTGGGGGTCCTTGACATGAAACAGTTTGAGAACCACTGCCGTATAACACAAAACACTATAGTCCCAGTGTGGGTTCCCCTGAAAGGTCCTTGACTGTATGAGGGAGTTCCAGGAGGGAAATGGAAATGCTTCGGCTGTTTTACAAAATCTTGAACAATTTGGAATAATTTTTTAGGGTCCTTGACATGAAAATGTTTGAGAAGCACTGGTCCAGTCTGTCAGATGAACAGGGTCCATGAGACCCTCTCCTGTCCTGTCTAGTCGTGATTACCCCCCCCCCCCCTGGTACTACCCCCCCCCCCCCCCCACGTTGTGTTGTGAGCTTGTAGATCGACTTTTTTGGGGCTCCAGCCTAGTTGCTGGCTGGCTGGCAGGGAGGCAACACACACACACACACACACACACACACACACACACACACACACACACACACACACACACACACACACACACACACACACACACACACCACACCACACCACACCACACCACACACACACACACAACACAGCAACACACACTTCACGCTGAGGCTGACAGGACAAAGAACACACACTCCCACTGGACACACAGGGGGGGGCAGGGCCAAGCATGGCTGCACCGCACACACACACACACACACACACACACACACACACACACACACACACACACACACACACACACACACACACACACACACACACACACACACACACACACACACACAGTCACAGCGTAACTCCCTGCTTGCATGCACGCACGCACGTACAGACAAACACACCCATATACGTACAAAGACACACACACACACCACTTATGCAGACTCCTCCCTGCATGTGTGCGCAAGAATGAACTGGGAGTCAGTCGATTACTGACAGCTAAATGGAGAGATAGACAGAGAGAGAGAGAGAGAGAGAGACAGACAGAGAGACATTCAGGGAGAGAGAGAGAGAGAGAGAGAGAGAGAGAGAGAGAGAGAGAGAGAGAGAGAGAGAGAGAGAGAGAGAGAGAGGCAATAGAAGAGAGATGAGGGCGCGTGAGAAAAAGGGAGAGCCGCGAGAGAAAGCTGCATGATCCCTCTCTACTCTGAGCATTGTGTTGGGGTGCACTTAACACACACGCACGCACACACGCGTGCACACACACACACGCACACGCACACGCACACGCACACGCACACGCACACGCACACGCACGCACGCATGCACACACACACACACACACACACAGAGAGAGAGCAAGGGGAACTAAGAAGAAGAGAGAGGGATCTGTGTCCCATTTCAGAGACAGCTCAGGAAGTAGGGCAGTCTCTATACAGAGAGGAGGGGGGGGGGGGAGAGAGAGAGACGCGAGGAGAGAGAGAGAGAGAGAGAGAGAGAGAGAGAGAGAGAGAGAGAGAGAGAGAGAGAGAGAGAGAGAGAGAGTTTAGTAGAGCTGTGTCTCCGCCCCTCTCTCGCCCTCCTCGGAGCAGAAGCAGGAAGACAGAGGGAGACACGGGGAGTAGAAGGAGGAAGACAAACCACCGGGGGGAAAAAAAGGGGAGAAGAAGAAAACCTGTACTACAGACAGACAGACAGGACATACAGACCGGCACGGCAGGCAGACAGGCAGGCAGACAGACAGGCAGACCTGACAGACAGACAGGCAGAGCAGAGCGGTGGGGGGGAGGAGGAGGAGGAGGGAAAAAATGGAGCTGTGAACACGCCTGTGCTGCTGCTCTGACTGCACACTGCTCCATCACTCCCCTGGTTTATACCCCTGCACTGGCTCAGCCTCTCTCTCTCTCTCTCTCTCTCTCTCTCTCTCTCTCTCTCTCTCTCTCTCTCTCTCTCTCTCTCTCTCTCTCTCTCCCTCTGTGTCTCTGTCTCTCTGAGTGTCTCTCTCTCTGCCTGCCAGCCCTTCGATTGTTCTGTGGGATTCTGACAATGCCTGGTAAGTGTGACTGCTGCTCTCGACACATCCATCCACTGTGCGTTGCTTTTCCTTTGCTTGCATGTGATGATGATGGCACACAGTATATTTTATATGAACGTGTCTGTGGATTTGAAAGGATGCAGCAGGGTCTGTGTGTGCGCGTGTGTGCATGTGTGTGTGCGTGTGCGTGCGTGCGTGCGTGCTCTTGTGTGTGGAAGAGATGCTTTAAGACGGACTACCTAAGCTGCCTGTCTCTTTTTTTTTGTGCTGAGCTTAGCGGTACTGTCCTTGCCTCCCTTTCCCTTCAATCTCTTCTCCTTCTCGTCAGCGACACAACAATGGCACTGTGGAGAGTCGACCCCTCTCTCCTCTCTCTCTATCCATATTTCACATCCCATCACATCGCCACCACATCCTATATCTCCTATCTCACCACCTGATTATTAACACTCATGTATCAGCCATCAAACCCACAGCAACAGCAGCAGCAGCAGCTGCATTCTTCTTGTGTCTTTAACAGATCTGAAACAGCATAGATCAGTGGGTTTTCAACCCTTTTCTTATCAAGGTCCATTATTTATTCGGCATTTGAGCCGCGGATCTACCGTTTGACGAGATCTAGACTCTCAGACCCAAGATCATTTTGTTTCGTGGGATGAGATTTTGTCCACAGTTCCATGCTGTATTGATGTTGGTGCCAATAGGAGAGATAACAGGCAAATGTTGATCAAAATAACAATTATTCTACATTGTCTAATTGTGTCGGCTTCTTGTAAATTAAGTAATGCTGATGTTTAACAATTTAACTCTTGAGAGAGTTAAAGATCTATAAGGGTCCATTTGGTCATTTAGCTGGGGACCACCTCGAGAACCCCCTCAAGGACACACTGGTGGTCCCCGGACCACTGGTTGAGAACCACTGGCATAGATTATTATTTGGTTGTGTGTGGTCGTGGTGTTTTGTTGCTTTGAATGAATGGCAACTGGAGCCTGTGTGCGCGTGTGCGTGTGTGCGTGTGTGTGTGTGTGTGTGTGCGTGTGTGTGCGTGTGTGTGACTGTGTGTGTGTGTGTGTGTGTGTGTGTGTGTGTGTGTGTGTGTGTGTGTGTGTGTGTGCGTGTGTGTGCGGCACTAATACAGCCAGTACTGCTGGGACATAGAGGTGGCCTGTGATATGGAGGGCAGCCAGCTAACACAAATCAGATGACTGGGGCCGTGCTGTGAGGTCAGTGGCTGATTCGGGCTGGCATTCTCAGCTCTCACCCGCCTCAGCATATAGGAGGTAATTAGCAGTTTCAACATACCCTCTAGCAATGGAAGAGAGAGAGAGAGTGGGTAGCAAACGCTAGAGCAGGGGTCTTCAACGTTTTTCAAGGCCAAGGACCCCTTAGGCTGAGAGAGAGAGATGAAGCAGGGACCCCCTACTACTAATATTGTATAGAATTGTGTTGCAAACTTTTTCATAGATTTCATAGATAGCGTCATAGACTTGTTTGATAGCACCATCATCAATGTTATATGAATTAATGATGATTTTTTTTGCATATTAGCTTTTCTATTAATTCATGTTAATGTGTATTTTCATACATTTAACCACTTATTAAAGCCTCAATACTAAACTTGACCATTGGCTCTGTACTTGGTTCGCTCTTTTTCTTTACCTCTACACCAAACCTCTTTGCCAAAAACAGCAGATCTACAAGCTCACAACGCCTTGCAGCGCGCTTGTAGATCTTCTGTTTTTGGCTAATGTTCCCCCAGTCACTCCACCTCGGAATCTTACCACACAAAGATTTTTTGAGGACCCCCCTGTAGTAACTCTGAGGACCCCCTAGGGGTCCGGGACCCCCTGTTGACCCCTGCGCTATAGAGTGTGTGGGACTGCCAGAGAGGAGAGGAAAGGAAAGGAGAGGCAAGGCAACAGCTAATTCTATTATTATAATGACACTGTCTCTTTCTGTGAGGAATGAGGAGAGCTGTAAGAGGGTCTGATGGAGTGGTCAGCCTTCAGTTATTAGTACAAAACCTCCTATCTCCCTATTCTAACTTTTTGTGGTAAATTAACCTATACGTGATCATACTACAGCGTCACACAACATCGAAAGTAGCAGATCTACAAGCTCGAAACGCCGCACTTTGAGCTTGTAGATCTGCTGCTTTTATTTAAATCCTCAAAAGTAACAGTTTCTCAGACATATGAGGTTTCCTCATCCGACAGAGAGGATTTATTATAACAGTGACGATGGTATCATGGTGCGTGGTGTGTTACTGTCAGTCCGTAGGAAATGATATCACTGATCATTATGCAGGAATTATATGAGGTTATAGATTGAATCTTTTTTTCATTTAAGCCTGGAGATATTTTTAGGGTTTTCTCACGCTGATTATTAGAAGCTGGTTATTTCTTCCCCCAGAAGGCATTTTGATGTAAAGCTCATTAAACTAAGTACTTGGTGGTCTTTGCCCCCCATATATGTATATGATAGAGATGCTTTTGCAGTAAGAGAAATCACATGGGTCTTGGGATTACTGTAGTGCAGCCTACGTGCTTTTTTCTTTGTTTTGGAAGATATAGACATGAATTGGACTGTATACGTGAAGCAAATTGCAAACGGTTCATGTCATTTGCTGTGTGCACAGCACACAGAAACATAAAGTTGCCAACTGGAACCAAAACTGGTTCTTCAGAGCGATGCCATAGATAGAAGAACCATTACAGAAAGAACCTTTCAGACCATTTATTTGAATGGTTCTATAAAAGAACCAAACCCCTTAAACCGTATAAACTTCATGGACTGGCTTTGTTTGTAGGAAAATAGCAGATCTACAAGCTCACAACGTGTCACACCACGACACGTTGTGAGCTTGTAGATCTGCTATTTTCGACGAACATCTGCCTATTAAGACATGGTTTAAGAGATCAAAGGTTCCTCAAAGAACTTTGACCAAAAAAGGTTTTCTAGAACTAGATGAGGAACATGAAGAACCATTCACTAGATCAAATGGTTCTTTAGCAGTTCTTTGTGGAACCATATAGCCTTTTAAAGAACCATTGTGTTTCTGTGTGTATGTAATTTGCTGTATGTATGTATGTATGTCATATAAAGGAAATAATTGCTAATGACAACACTGACCCACCCAGGAGCATGCTACGCCCACATTAGACCTTAGTTTTCATTAGGTAGAAGCTGGATGCTGGGGAGAGTGTTATCTTCCATTAGATCATTCATTAGAGTGTGATTTGGTGTGTGTGTGTGTGTGTGTGTGTGTGTGTGTGTGTGTGTGTGTGTGTGTGTGTGTGTGTGTGTGTGTGCGCGCGTGCGCGCGCGCGGGCGTGGGCGTGGGCGCGTGCACGTGCGTGTGTGAGATGGTGTAAAGGTCTTGTAATTGCTTGCTTGCGTAATATGCATATTTATTGTTGAAATAACTTGGGTGTGCGTGTGTGTGTTAGCCTCGCGTAGCCAGACTATATCACTGCGTGGATATGAGTCTGGTACTTCTATGAGGACGTTTTTTTTCCAAGGGGCGGGTTCAAAAGATTGGCTCTGGACGCTATTGGTTAGACCTACAGCCAATCAGAGCCGCGCAGCCTGCTACATCACGCACAAGCGCCGGTAGTGAAAATGTAAATAAAGAGCAGAACATAGTTAACTTTGTCTGGACAAGGCACGTAAAAACGTATTGAAGAACAACAGAGAGAGAGAGAGAAATGGATGATGTGAATGATTATTGTTGCTTTTGCAATCATCGTTTGAGAAATTAAAGTGGACAAATTCATCACTCTAAACTAATCTTTGAGAGAAAAAATATTTTCGCGCGACTTCGCGATTTAGGCTTGCCCTCTGTCTGACTGTCGGGACAAATCCTTCCGCTCCTGTGTTAAGTGTGATACTTTAGTAAAGAGGTTAGAAAGTGCTTTGCCGGCTTTCCGAAAATGGGAAGAGGACGAAAAAGTATCTGCTTCGAATCCAGCAGTGTCGGCCGCCACGGCATCAACATCTAGCCACGGTTTGAATCTAGCAGTGTCGGCCACCACCTCCGCCTCTCCAACACCATCAACATCTAGCCATGGTTTGAATCTAGCAACGTTGTCCACCTCCGCCTCCCCAACACCATCTAGCCATGGGTCTTCATCTTCTGATAAAAGGGCCCGAGTGACACCATCGAAAACGCCAAGGACTTTGAAAAAAAATACATCAAAATCCGCCAAGTCCTGCTCGTACCACACCAACCTCCGCACGGCTAAGTGTTACTGAGGTAAGATTGTTTTAAAGTAGGTAGACAGAAATTATACCGAGGGCAGTGAGAGGAGAGACATACACGTCTTCTCAGTTTCGGTTTTCACCATGCACCTTATGTTGATTCAACATTGCAATTTTGATGGAATATTGCTGCAATTATGTTTGTTGACTATTGCACATTTGCTGCTCTTCTATATATTTGACTCCTTTTCACTAAACAAAAAATGGTATATTGTGTGAATGTCTGGCCATGCCAGGCCACCTTGACAAGATTAATAAAACCTCCTTGATTAAATTCCCTGAATATATTAATTTCAACATGCATAATAATCGTGATGCAACATTGGATTCCTCATTTGAATTTTAAGGCATTTAATGTAGTCCTTGTTCTTCAACAGATCAAAAAAGAAACGGCTGTAACTAATTCACTCAAATTTACTTTATATAGCATAACTGTATTTATCATGGTTACTTTGTAGTCACATGCCTTAATCATATTAATGACAGTATTTATTTTACAAATGATATTCTGAGTTCACCCATGGCTCCTTTAAATGCATTTTTGCTAGGCTTATATTGGAATCATTTTAACTTGCTTTAATTCATTAATAAATGAGGATATTCTGTCAAGTAATGTCACTAAGGAAGAAAAGGAGCAAGTCTACCTAACTGACTGTCCTATGAACAACACCTGCTGCTGACTATTCACCTGTTTCCTAGGCTGTGTGTTTTCTACTTCCTGTCGATTTGATCCAATGAAATCCAATGAAACTGGTCAGATGACCAATGATATTCAATGAAATTGACAGGAAGTGGAAAACACAAAGCCTAGGAAACAGGTGAATAGCCAGCCAAGGATATGAAGACTGACAGATGAATTACCCCAATCAGAGGACACCCCTCTACTACTTGCCCCGCCCGTTCTCTGCCAATTCTCTGCTGTGAATCCCTATACCCACAGAACCAACCTGGCAATCTGCATTGCAGGAGATATCTCTCCATTGATAAAGACACAGGGTCACAGAGCCCAAACAAATTAATACTTTGAACCTAAAATAAGTATATAAAAGTAACACCAGACAGCACACACACCTTGCCCATCATCTTGGTGTTTCCAGAGGGCTAAGAGTTTGTTTGGTCACCAAATGACATTGGTGAGTTGCTATAAACTTTGTGTTAGCTACTTTAGCAGTAAAGCAGCCATGCTGTTAGCCATGTTAGCAGCTAATAGGCTAAGTTACCATGCAATGCCAATGCAGAGTTAGCACAAAATGTTTGGCTAGTGCTAGCATTGTTGTTCCAAGCTAACCTACCTGTTTAATTATGTGAGATATATTTTGCACTCTAAATGAAACAGTTATTTCATGTCACCACTGGCTATGTGTTTTTATTTCATTTTTTGTACATTTTGTCATGTTTTAGCCTTTGATAAAATGGGCTTCTATTTTCCACACTCTTCATTCCTAGCTGAGTGTGTGCTGCCCTCTGTCTGCATCACCATTCCTGGTGATTAGAGGAGCACTTCATTTGGATGTCATTGGTGAGAAAAGCACTTTATTATACAAAAGATATTATTTAATTTTTATTGATAGACACTTATTGTGAAACACTTGTTCTGAAATACTGTTAATAGTTTTTCATGTGGTCCTGTATGCATGTCATACAGGTCAGGTTTTTTGGATGAGGCCAGAGTCTAGGTCTACCAAGATGGCGAGCTAAAGACCCAGGAGATTGCAGGCGAAGACCATCTTTTGATTTTCCTTGGAGACTCACTCTGCACTAACTGTGGTTTTACCAGTGTGGTAGGACAGAACTGAACACACTGATCTGTGCACTATCCATCCCATAATACTACACAGTGTGGTTGGACTGCTGTTGGACTCACTCACATACATCTGTGATTCATATTGGGTTCATTGACTGTAAATGGATGTGTATTGTGTATTGATGTGAAGGGACTGTGTGCTCATAGAGCTTGTAGATCTGCTATTTTTTTAATAGCCCAAACAAATCTAAAAAATGACACGGATGCGTTCCCGGTCTTAATGGGTTGTGAGCTTGTAGATCTGCCATTTTCAAATATTTTTTGTACATTTTCACGCCGGTACTTTTACTTAAAGAATTTGAGTACTTTTTCCACAACTGCTTTTCACTAGGTAAATATTTATAAAAATCCAGACACACGTAACCAAAATGTTTAAAGAATTGTTGCTACTTCTGTGCAACACTCTTGTATGACAAAGTACTACTTATATCTTTAAAAAATGTGAAGGATTTGTAAAGTTTTGGCATGCCCAAAACAGGGACGCCATGGTGAAAAATGGTTAAACGGTCTATATTAATACCCAGAGATGAGAGAGAATCCTACACACTTGAAATCGGTCTTATCAAAACAAGCTTTAATTGCATTTTTAAAAAGGATCCAATGAGGTGTGGAGTCAGTTAATCAGTGGTGTTCAGTAAGTGTGCATGAGTGGAACATGGTGTAGTGCAGGGTGCGTGGATGGAAAGAATTATCAAACAAGAAAAAAAAAAACTTTCAAACAGCATGCAGCATTGAAAGAACATTTCAACAGAGTATTTGCAGTATTAACACTTTTAGTGCTTTTTCCACCACTGATGGGATGGAATGAACTAAGATATTAGCTAAAGTCTGCATACGGCAGCTTTATCTGGATAATAGTTTTGAGGATGCATACAATAGACACTGTACGGTATATCGTTTACTGCCCTGGCTCTCAGCATGGATGTCTTAGACTTAGACCATCGCCCCAACCCTTCCGAACGGCGTTCGCCTATCCCTTAGGACCGACTGACCCATGTTCAACAGCTGTTCACATGGAACCCTTCTCCACTTCGGCCTTCAAAGTTCTCGTTTGAATGTTTGCTACTGAAGGGGGTTCCAGCAAGCTAAATGATCGACAGTTAGGAACCAAAATGGACCCATACAGGTCTGAATGTACAAATAGAACCAAATACAGGCTTTCACAGTGTAGATTGAGGTTCCAGAGACAAACGTCATATCAAATAGGGGTCACAGGGGTCAGTAGGCTAATGCATCTCATACTGGGGGGGTCCTTGAAATAAGAAAGTTTGATAATCACTCATACTATATAGTTAATCAGTGGTGTGAGTGTGCATGAGTGGAACATGGTGTAGTGCAGGGTGTGTGTGTGGATGGAAAGAATAATAAAACAAGAAGAAAAAAAAGACCATTTATTAGAATGGTTCTATGATCTCAAGGGCTAATAGTAATTCGGATGTGTTGATCGTCCTGTGTGACTCCAAAATTATGGAGCCTTTGAGGAGGTGAAGGAATGTCAAAGTGATTAACATCCCAAATCGGCTGATTGTTGGGATTGTTGGGAACCCCTCGGGTCTTTGAAAATTCCAGGCGTACTGGGACGTTGGCTAGCTGCGTCTCGCCGGTATCGACGTCTACCTGAAGGCGATTGTGGTTGTTCATGAGGTACTTCTTGGCCTGGATTAGATCAAAATGTCATGTTAGAACAGCCCAATTGTACTGAGAGAATATTGCATTACATGTACATTATGTGTACTATAAATGTGTGAGGGAATTCAATTAAATTATGAAACAAAATCTTAAGTCTTACTACTCACAGCAGCGATTGCAAATTCCATAAATTTGGCCATCCCAGTCGCAGGGTAAAGATTATGCACTTGGAAATAGGCATTGCCAGGAGGGCAGAGGTGATGCAGATGCGTTCCTGCTGCACCCACCGCCGTCTGCCCCATCACGATATGGACATTGGTCCTCATCTCTGGATCTATGAAAAATGTACATCGTGGGCATCGTTAAAAATCTATTAAATCCGACAAACTAAGGTTCAAACATTTCTAGTATAATTCAGGCATGCAAACAGCCTGAGGTTATAAATATTGTTCAAAATGTATTCTCTTTTCTTTTCTTTGTCGTTCTGTACTTTTTCAGAACTGTGTACTGCCGCATGGTGATTTGTTTGACCAATGCGGGCACAATTTACTGGCCCTCATTTATCAACGCGGTGCAGCCCGAATAATGTGCGTACGGCGAGATCAGTTTTATACATACAATAAACACTGTACAGTATAGTTTACTGCCCTGGCTCTCAGCATGGATGTCTTCGACCATCGCCCCAACCCTTCCGAACGGCGTTCGCCTATGCCTTAGGACCGACTGACCCTGTTCACATGGAACCCTTCTCCACTTCGGCCTTCAAAGTTCTCGTTTGAATATTTGCTACTTAAGGGGGTTCCAGCAAGCTAAATGATCTACAGTTAGGAACAAATGGACCCATACAGGTCTGAATGTACAAATAGAACCAAATACAGACTTTCACAGTGTAGATTGAGGTTCCAGAGACGAACATTATATCAAATAGGGGTCACAGGGGTCAGTAGGCTAATGCATCTCATACTGGGGGGGTCCTTGAAATAAGAAAGTTTGATAATCACTCATACGTATAGATACATTTTTAACTGCGAAACTTCCAGACGTACGATGAAGCCGGGTAGCTGCTGCGCGCCTGCATTTACGTCTTGCTGACGGACCGCGTGGTGTCTTACGAGGTAGTTCTTGGCCTGAATTAGATCAAAATGTCATGTTAGAACAGCCCGATTGTACCGAGAGGATATTGCATTACATGTACATTATGTGTACTATAAATGTGTGAGGGAATTCAATTAAATCATGCATCAAAATCTTAGTCTTACTACTCACAGCAGTCCATTTCCATTGCTATGTGGTTTATTGCTACGTTCTTGCCTTGTTCAAAATGTATTCTCCTTTTCTTTGTCGTTCTGTACTTTTTCAGAACTGTGTACTGCCGCATGGTAATTTGTTTGACCAATGCGGGCACATTTTACTGTGTTTTTTGACTATGTATTTTATGTATGACCTGTTGTGAAGTGCACAGAGACACCTTGGGGTGATGTTGCACTATAAATAAACTGATAAACAGAAAATACAGTGTACCCATTTATCAGCTTAATTTTTTATAGTGTTCCATTTCCAATTTTGTCTGCTCATTTCTTTGTCAGTCCCAATTTCCCTTGTTTAATCTGTATCCTGTCTGAGTTCTCTATCCTGATTGGATACAATTGGTATCCTGACCCTAAAATGTATTTTCTGTTTAATAAAGAGCTCAGCTGAAGAGACATGGAGACTCCTGTTACTGAACAAACACTATAGCTATTTAACAGTTGCTGAACAAACACTATAGTAATTATTGCTATCACGATAGAGAGCTATTTAAAACAGTTAAGGAAAAAACACTCTAGCAATGATAATATAGACCTATTTAACACTTACTTTAACCAAAGAAAATGACTTGCGTTAAGTCCCAATGAAAGGAGCAGACAACCTCACCACCTGAGATGCAGAGAGAAAAGGGCAATTTTTTAAATTAATTCAATCGTTAACAGGACATGCACGCCGGTGAGCTGGGTATCTAGGCCGCAGCTACTTAGCTTAGCAATTAGCTTAGAGGTAACTAACCCCGCTACGGCGCGAGCCACAAACTTACAATTTGTTAGCGACTGAACTAAGCTTGTTCAGGTTAACTGTTCGGTTTGAGGTTATTAATATTTATGCTACGGTCTTTGTGAAATTTCAGTTTGGTTGACCAATGTTTAGCTGATTCAGATACAAATGCTAACTCTAGCAACAGCAGGTTAAAGTTGGTTAAGACAACGCTAAGTAGCAAACAAAAGTACATTTATAAACATTACATTAAATTCGCTGGCCTTACCTTCAACTGTGTAGAGAATAATGCACGCCTGTTCGCCGCTGATGTTGAGGAGAAAGGGCGGTCAAATCAGCTGCTCAGAGCCTTGTACGCTCCCTCAGCCAATCAGGGTGGTGTTTACTTGGGTGAACCAATCAGGATGCCGTTCACTGGATGTGCCCCCGGGTTCCAAATAATGTGCGTGAAACAAGCGCCAGTGTTGCCACATCCGTGAAATAAGCGGACCATGACGAACTTCGGGTGCTCATATCCCCCGACGGTATAGTAGTTATAATATTGTTTAGATAGATAACAGATAGACTTAATGAGCTTATAGCTTACAATCATGTCTTGAATAACAAATGTGTTGTTAATTATTTCTCTAATCACAAAAAAATATTATATCCATCAATCACGTCAATTTCTTAGCCTTGTGTAGCCAGACTATTTTTTTTGCACTCGCAGATTCGTCTGGTCCCAGGCTGTGTGTGTGTGTGTGTGTGTGTGTGTGTGTGTGTGTGTGTGTGTGTGTGTGTGTGTGTGTGTGTGTGTGTGTGTGTGTGTGTGTGTGTGTGTGGGTCTGTGTGTGTACACACATACACAAGCTAGTGTTACAGTTAACCACTTAAAACCATTTTATACTTTGTTGACCGGGGTCCCTCAGGGGTCTATCCTTGGCCCACTCCCTTCTTTCCCACCAACACCAAATCTCTTTGTCTAAAATAGCCATTGGAGAAGAAGCTCACAACGGATGAACGTTTGCCTATTTTTGAGGAGGTGCCCGGAATAGGGACGCTTCAATGGTGCATGTGGTTCATGTTCCCACGCATTACAGTCTTTTGCAGTCATACGCAGTACACACACACACACACACACACACACACACACACACACACACACACACACACACACACACACACACACACACACACACACACACATGTATATGCATGTTTTGTTTTGTTTTGTCTTGTGTGTGTGCGCGTGTGTGACTTGAGTTGCATAAACTCTGTGGTCAGCAATTCTGTATCAGTTAGATCACTGGGCCCCGGCCTGGGCCGTAGCGTGGCGGTCCAGGCACCCTAGGCTGCAATGCCTCGACTCCCGTTTTCGACGACCTTTGCTGCAAATCTTTGAAAAAAAAAGATCACTGGGCCCCCAAATAATTGGCAAAACACAAAGATTATTATTTTTTATTTAAGATTTATGTTGGGCTTTTTATGCCTTTATTGTTGGGACAGTAGGCTGACAGGAAATGTGGAGAGAGAGATGGAGAGTGACACACAGCAAAGGCCGTCGGGATCGGGACTCAAACCCGTGACGTGCTGTCAGGCTACATTGTACATTGCAAGATTTTATTGATAATATAACATTAGTACTAAAAAAGATACATATTTTTTCCCCTTTAAAACCTTGGGTTTCCTTTGTGATACCAAGGAACTTGGATGTATATAAGTTAGTGATTCAAGCCCCCGGAACATCGATCGATTTATTGATTTTTCTTTTTAAATAAACATGCTCTGAAAATGCATGCGGCCCACCCACCTGACCACTGTTAAGTGGTCAGGTGGGTGGGCCGCCAACACTTTTTTTGAGATTTTCAAGCAGGCTCTTTTCTAGAAAAAGGTTGAGCTTAGTTAGATAAACAACACAAATCAATAACCAAGAATGTCACAGTACAGTAAAGATACCGGAGCTGTAGGCCCTTTTCACAGCCTTTACACACACACACACACACACACACACACGAGAGGACGAGGAAGTGCTGGTGTGAATGTGATATTGTATACAGCTCACTATTGTGAACACACACACAATGGAGAAGGGAAACATAGATGGAATGCAGTGGTGTAAAGTAACTAAGTACATTTGCTCAAGTACTGTGCTTTTTAGAGGTATTTTTACTTTACTGGAGTATGTCCAATTTTCAGTATTTTTTACTTCTACTCAACTACATCTCAGGCAAATATTTTTACTCGACGACAATTATTTGTCTTATTTTGATTATCATTAAAAAACATACATTAACCACTTCAGCCCTATATACGTTTCGGCCATTGTGAGCTTGCAGATCTGCTATTTTCAAAATATGTCACGGAGTACGGAGTGAGACAAGATTGTTGGACCCAAGCGCAGAAGCGACGAGACAGAGGCAGAGCAGTCTAATTAAATGATATTTATTAAGATAATGAACTGGAAACACAAAGACAAACTGGGAAACTAAACTATACTGCGAAACACTAAACTAATGACATGTAGACATAACTGGAACAGACAAACTCACGGACGACAATAACTAATAACCTGGTGAAGAGCGCACACAAACACAGTTCTTAAGGACTAACAAGACACAGGTGAACTCGTAAGACAAATCAACACAGGGATTGGCTGAGAAACAACAGGACACAGGTGGAGAACATAACTAATCAGAGGGAGGTGAGACAAGACAGGAAACACTAACTAGGCTAAACAGGAAACACTAGGACATCACTACATAATAAAAGTACAAGGAGAACAATAAACAAAAGGAACGATACTACATAATAAGATTCAGAGACACAGATCCTGACAAAATATTTTTTTATACTTTTTATACATGTGAAAACTTGTTAAACGGGACATTCAGCATAATGAGTACTTTCTACTTTTGGTACTTTAAGTATATTTAGATTTCCGGTCTTTTACTTGTAACAGAGTATTTGCAGTATTAACAGCCTACTTTTAGTAATTTTTCCACCACTGATGGAATGGAATGAACTAAGCTATTAGCTAAAGTCTGCATACGGCAGCTTTATCTGGATAGCAGTTTTGAGGAGATACATACTACAGTATATACACTGTACGGTATATCGTTTACTGCACTGACTCTCAGCATGGATGCCGGGGACCACCAGGGGTCCTTGAAGGGGGTTCCAGCCAGCTAGCTAAATGATCGACAGTTAATAGGAACCAAATGGACTTGTACAGGTCTGATTGTACAAATACAACCAAATACAGGCTTTGACAGTGTAGATTGAGGTTTCAGAGAGAAACATCATATCAAATAGGGGTCACAGGGGTCAGTAGGCTAATGCATCTCATACTGGGGGGGTCCTTGAAATAAGAACGTTTGATAATCACTGGTATGCTGTATACAGTATATACCATGTGCATATATATAGTCTCTCTCTCTCTCTCTCTCTCTCTCTCTCTCTCTCTCTCTCTGTGTGTCTAGTTCGATAACCTCTGGTATACTGTAGCCTATATAGTATACCATGTGCATATATATTTATATATATAGTCTCTCTCTCTCTCTCTCTCTCTCTCTCTCTCTCTCTCTCTCTCTGTGTGTGTGTGTGTAATTACTGTGTCATAGCTCATCTCGGGGATTTCAATTGATTTCCTGGGAGCTGATGAAGTGGATCGGTGCCGCCATGCATTTGGCCTAGCTGACCCGCGTCAGTCAGTCAGGAACGGGTCAACAAGTCTAGACCTACAGGAAGGGAGAGAAAACTAGCACATTGATTTACACATATACAGCTTACATTAGGCTACCTATACATTTACAAACTAGATTAATGCATATTATCTGGATGTGTACACTTAATGTTAACTTACCAGTCTCTTGCTGGGGGGAAAAAAAGCGCTGATGAAGGCCTGAGTAGTAGCCGAAACGCGTCCGTTTGTCATGCCTGCTGCTGCGGTAAATTAAAACGATTCAAAGACACTTCACCTTTGTAAGTGCGGACTGTTTCTATAGACTGTTCACTGAGGGTCTGCTGCACCCGTCTGTCCTTCTCTTAACCCATTCAATCCGAGTGCCGCGCTACGAGCTTGTAGATCTGCTATTTTCACACAACCACAACAATCTTGAACATTTGTGCAAATCTTTGAACATTTTTAACTCAAACCTTTGCTTCTGGGGGGGTCCCTGGAACAACCTATTTTGATGGGGATCGGCAGCCAAAAACATAATCATTTTGGGGGGTCCTTGACAAGAAAAGGTTTGACCACCACTGATACAGTATACGTAGCAACAATAGTTTTTCAGAAAAATGAAGACATTTGTTGAGACATCTGAGAGAAATGTTCGCTTTAAAAATAGCAGATCTACAAGCTCATAGTGCAGGCTATGAGCTTGTATATCTGCTATTTTTGAATAGACAAAGAAATCTAAAATGACAGCGATGCTTTCCCGGATTGAAAGGGGTAATCTATTGACAGTAGAACACGCTCAGCTCGGGACTTCTGTCCCCTAGTGTTAGGATGATCTTTTTTTATGAATACAGCTACAATTTCAGAGATCAGTTGCAAGTAATCTCACCTGTTCCCTCTCCTGTTGTTATACAGTGTGTTGTTCAGAACACCTGACTGTAACACTATAAACACCACCCTAACACATTTACTTGTGTGTAAACACGTTATGTCAAACTTTTAGCACACAAAATGAATCACTGAGACACTCTCATGCCTTCTGTAACACAGAGAGAGAGAGAGAGAAAGAGAGAGAATGGGGAGTCAAATGAAGGATTACTATAAACACAAATGCGTGCGCCTAAAACATATTGTATCAATCTGAATCACGTAAGGGAATAAAGGGATTGATACATTCTACAAGATCAGCCCATCGTCCACAATTAACTACTTATGCTCCCGCTGGGTTATTGTTTGGAAGTGTCCTTGAGCAAAACACAGAACCCCATGCTCCCTATGAGCAGGTTGGTACTGCGCATGGTTTCGTCCACCGTCGCCGTGTGGTGTGTATGAATGGGTGAACGTAATGCACATTGTAAGGCACTTTGGATAAAGGTGCTATTTATAAATCGTTGCTGTCGGGCAGAAACCTCTTATCTATTTTTTTTTCCTTTTGTGTTTTTTCATAAACGTGATCATACTACAGCGTCACACAAAAGTATCAAAAGTAGCAGGTCTGCAAGCTCGAAACGCGACGCGAAGCAACGCGTTTTGAGCTTGTCGATCTGATACTTTTGCTATTTTTTCATTTGAATCCTAAACAAATGAGGTTTCCACCCGACAGAGACGAAATGCACAATTTACCATTTTACCATTTAGGGGGGGAAAAAGAGAGGGCCTACTACAGTAGTATAGCTCCCTGGGGAACTCCGGTTCAACAAAATATGTAGGGTTTTAAGTATTTAAGAAGGTCATAGCTGCTCCCTGACAGAATAGGATATCTATAGAACGTACCATGCAGTAACAGTACTCTGCATATTCCTGGGATGGTAATAGGAGGGGCTAGAAAGAAAGAGTACTGTCTTGTTTATGCCGCAGCGGCTTTTATTTGTTATCAATAAAGCGGATCAATGATTTGCTTTGTCCCCGGCATCCCGAAGGTCAAAGTTCACCGTCGATAGGGAGGAGTAATGTAGAGGAGGGAGCACTCAGCCATGGATCCCTCAGGGGTCACTCGCTCACTGTCCTCCATCATCGTCACTTCCTCGTCTCTCTGTCACACACACACACACACACACACACACACACACACACACACACACACACACACACACACGCACAGAGAGAGAGTAGAATTGATGTTGTGCTCCCATGATGCCTCTGTGTTCCCTGACAGTATTATGTGACTCTCTCTCTCTCTGTAAGCTGTTATTCAAAAGGGGTGGGGGAGGGGGGGGGGCTGTAGTGTACAGCAGGGTTTGATGGGAAACAAAAGCACAGGGGGGACGTTTTCGTAACCACATACAGTAAGCCCTATATACTTTGTTGTACGAAAGAAATACCAAAGATAGCTCATCTACAATGTCACAACACGTCGGTCGCATCACTGGCTATTTTACCCTATTTGGTGTTTGTATATACTGTATTGTAAATATTCCCATTGTTTTGTGTTTCCTGTCCCGGTGGACACTTGTGTCCTTTGGTTTTTGTTGTACATATATTCTAGGACTCCCATGAGTTTTGTCACTGACATGTTTGGCACAGGTGTGACACAAGCATCAATCAAGTGATGACACCCTCACTGATTGCTTTATGCTTGAAGAAGACGGTCTATGACCGAAAGCTTGCTTATATACATGTGACTAATTCCGGCAGAGGCTTTTCGGCAGGAGCCATTGTTCAGTGATTTTGCACAGTGTTTAGTATGCGGAGGCTCCCTTTAATTGTCCATTTGGTTTCCTTTTGGCTCCATCACCTCACCCGAGTCTTCTGTCTTCTGATATCAAAAGCAGAGGGATTTACGGTAGGCATGGATTTAACCCCCGAGTGAATCCAGCCTTGGTGGGCAGTAGTAGTGAATGGAGGATGGAGGGTTAACGTACTATGTTATCTGCTAGAGTAGAGGCTAATTGGTTATGTAACGACTGCAATATAGGCTACTAAAGGAATGGCTAATGAGAGAAAGATTTCCTCATCACGCCCTTCTCTCAAACTGTCTCTCTCCCCGTCTCTCTCCAGTGTTGCCAGGTATTCTTATTATAAGCAACACTGGGCTTTTTTTTCTGTAAAGTTGCCTATAGTCACTTTCATAGAGGAATCCCCCAGTCATTTTTTTTAAACCACTGGATCTTTAAAGACTGCATTCTGGTGCAACCTATCTGCCAGTCTTATCATCTATTATTGTGGCAGATCTATTTAATTTGGCCACCGACTCTGTTTTCAGATGATGAGCCAGAGCAAAAAATCTTTGTAATTTTTTAAGCAGACTGTGTCTGTATGCTGTCAGTCTTGTCAATTATTATATAATTCCTCTTGCAAAATCTGGCAACACAGTCTCTCTCTCCCAAAAAATGTGGCATCCGCAACACGCTGTGAGCTTGTAGATCGACTAATGCGCGCAACGTCTTCGTACTACAGAGCATAAACTAAGAATATCTCTCTCTGTTCGTGGTCTGTTTTTGACATGTATCGATTGATTGATTGATTGAATACTTCATTGGTCAGAAATGTAAACGGCATGTGGTACAGTCAGACATTAAGGCTAAAAGGATAACACAAAAAAAGTCCTGGGGACTTGTTTCCATTGTGGTCCTATGTAATTCAAACATAGCATACAACATAGCTGGTTATGATATTTCATGATGTACTGTGGAGTTTCACCGATGGCCGCATCATTCTCAAAATAGCAACTTGTTTTTTTTCCCCCATGTTGTGTTTTTTTTTGTAATGGAGTAACGATTGCTCCAGATTAGATATAATTCTTGGCCTCTACTTGAGTTACTCTGGGCTGCTGACTGATGTGATTGCCATTTGACTTCCATTTTTATCTCCACTGGGCCAAAGACGGGGGGGGGGTGGGGGCGGGTTGTGTTTACGCCCCTGAGTGTGCGTGCATGCATGTATGTCTCTCTCTGTGTGTCTGGGGCTAATCTTACTACACCAATCTGTGTCAAAGTGTGCAGCCTGCCAGCAGGCCAAGGAAGTAAGTAAATAAATACCCAAACATGTTTCACATAATGTGATTTTTTTTTTCTCCCACATTTTTTTTGTGAATTCAGATGATCTCATATCTGCTGAACCACACTGTGCAGTCTTGGCCAAATATGGAGTCCCATCCTGATGTTCATCTATTATGACATCATCAATATAACATCAGAGATCCTCTGACAGGTGCACTCAGCTACCCCCTCTCTCCTCTCTCTCTTTGATGTAACCAATCACAGTGTCAGCTGACGGTCCGTTCCCTCCAAGCTATGGTATCGTTCTTGTCCTTCCGTGTGTCCGTCCGTCTCAGCCAAGCTAACATTGGTCAAGCTTCACGTGACACGTGACAATATGTCACGTGTCACGTTGTCACCAATGCTTTGATTGGCTAGCGAGACACATGACGAAATAAAATCCTATAAATAGGTGTGTCACTTCAAAAAATCATTTATATTTTTTGAAGTGAGCTTCCATCAGCCAAGCTAACATTGGTCAAGTGACACGTGACAATGTGTAATATAAATAGGTAAGACAGGATTAATCAGGAACAGTACTGGCGGAGACCTGTGCTCCGAGGAGCACATTTTCTATTTTAATGTACTGTTTCAGTTTAAAACAAGAAATGCACCATCTGACCGTCAGTTTGAGTTGGACAAAGAACGTAGCAGACCAATTGTGTCTCCCTAATTAAAATCAGGTGCGAGTGGAGGAATGTGCAGCTATATGGGATCAAACAGGTGAATGGAATCAAGATTTATTTATATTCATAATGGTCAATCTATGTCAGTGGTTGTCAAACTAGGGGTCGGGGTCCCCAAATGATCTTGGGGGGGTCCCCAGATGATTAGCTTAAACATCTTTGTTTTCTCACACAAAAATCAGTCTCCAGTACTGGATGGAGTTACAATTTCATGAAGGTCAGTCAAATGATTAAAACTTCTAATGAACACCAGCCAGTGGATACTGTCTGTAACTTTAGTTGTAAGACCTTTTACTGTGTTGCATCATTATATTTGCATCGTTGTTTGCAGTCATATAATTGCTTGGGATGGTTTAAGCCATCGTTTATTATTGTGAGTGAAGAAATAGCTGTTGTTGGTCTATGAAACTGTATAGGGCTGCATAGACTGTGTTGTACAGGCATGGACTGCAGCCTTTGAGCAATAGGTGTAAGATGGACTGGATTTGATACGCAGTTTGCAAGCTCAAAATGATTAAGATTGGCTTTAAACATGGCTTGGATGTGTGGTGCGTGCATGTGGGGGGGGGGGGGGGGGGGGGGGGGCTCTGGAGCTTCAGTGCCCAGGGGCCCCCAGGGGTGTTAATCCAGCCCCGAATAACATACAGTATGATACAAAAATAATACTGTGTATAATAGACTATAATAGTCATCCATTGTCCCTCATTTTGTGGCGGGCTCGTACATATTTTGCTGCTAACCTTGAACATTCAGCTTTCTCACCTAAATTCTCTCTCTCTCTCTCTCTCCTCTCTCTCTCTCTCTCTCTCTCTCTCTCTCTCTCTCTCTCTGTCTCTCTGTATGGGTGGAGGAGGCGTGTAGGAGCTTGCCTGGAATGTATCTCCTGACAATATGTCTTTTTCTCTCCGCTGTGTCTGGCCCTGTGCAGGCGGGTGATGTTCTGTTAAACAAGTTACTTTACAGGTTGGCAGGGGAAGAACCTTTACTGGCTGAAGGCCCAAGGGTGACTATACACAGTCGACTCCATACACTGTCAAATCCTCAGTGTTAATATATCCCCGAAATGGAACCGAATGGATCCCTAACTCGTTTGTAACTCTTGAGAGTTGCACACAACGGATCCAAATGGACCCGTACAGGGATCCATTCGTGTGCTCTCAGAGGTAATTTAAAGGTAGGGTAAGTGATGTTGTTTGGTAAAAAAAAAACAGCGATCTCGGTAACAGGGGTCTCCCCATCTCTCCAGCCCTTTAATAAACAGAAAATACATTTTCAGGTGGGGTTACCAATTTCAGCCAATCAGGAGAGAGTGCCCACCTCCATTTCACTTGTTTATGCTGTAACTAGTATGAGTTCTCTCTCCTGATTGGATAAAAGTGTTATCCCGAGGTGAAAATGCATTTTCTGTTTACTAAAGAGCTGGGGAGACACACAAACACTCTATAGACTCATTGCT
This sequence comes from Gymnoscopelus microlampas, assembly GCF_963454915.1. NCBI lineage: Eukaryota > Metazoa > Chordata > Actinopteri > Myctophiformes > Myctophidae > Gymnoscopelus > Gymnoscopelus microlampas. The sequence continues at coordinate 12,174,315 of NC_139958.1, forward strand.
ATATATATATATATATACTGTATATATCAATGAGTACTATCAGAATATAAAGCTATTTAACACGTATTTTAACACAAAAATATCACTTACCCTACCTTTAAGTGATCGAAAAGGAATAGGCTGAATCTAAAAGCTTATATATGCCTATCCTATGTAGATGTAATTTTGTTTGGCAAAAAGCAGTTGCAATGAACGTAAATCATCGGTAAACAATCCAAACAAACAAACAAAGGTTCCAGATTTAAGTACATGAAACAAAAACAAAAGATCACACAGTGTCCTCTTTGTCACATGACAGTGTCCTGTTCCTGCTTGTCTCTGTGACCTTACAGGCTCATGTCCACACCCACACACCCACTCCTTTGACACACACATCGGATTGTCTCTGCCAAAATCACACATCCTTGGGAACACAAAATGCAAACTTGCACACTTTTTAGTGTGTTCACATGCGTGATGCACGGCACGCACGCGCACACGCACACCCTAGGGAGGACAGGTGTTGGAAATTAGCATATGTTACATACAACTCTTCCACAACTCTTCCGAAGGCTACAGAGAGTCTGTAACTCCGCCTCGCAAAAAAGTTGGAAGCTGCCATCTGATTGTCATTCCCGTTAACAGAAAATGTATGTTAAATAATCTATATATAACATATATAGATAACATATTATATAACAAATTTCCATTTCTATTAAGCAGGAGCTACAGTAGATATATAGGCCTCGACCAGTTCGGTTTCCAACAGGAGTTATTGATGTGGGGGGGGGGAGGGGGGGTATCCGCTATATTTTGTATGTATTTGTCAGCGCTTCCTTCCTATGAATAGGGGTTCCAATTTGTATCTGTCCCTAAGAGACATTTGTACTAGAGAAGTCATGAACATCTATCTATCTATCTATCTATCTATCTATCTACTGTATCTATCTATCTATCTATCTATCTATCTATCTATCTATCTATCTATCTATCTTTCTGTCTACTGTATCTATCTATCTCTGTCTATCTGTTCTGTTTGTGTGTAAATAGGGTATCGTTCGAAATGAAGCTTTCTCCTATGACTAGTGGAAATAGGCAGATATGGTGATTGTCCTGCAGTGTTTGTTGTGTCCACTGCTGTGCATCGATTTACCAGCAAACTGTCCATTGTGGAGTGTCATGGGTCAAGCCCAGAGGCAAGCTATAGGATTCTTGAACACAGTTGTTTTTAGTTTATAGTCACGCTCTGAAAATAGCTGTCCCCAGCAAAAGTAGTTGACATAGCATCACAATCATTTTAACCACTTTATCCATTTGTACGTTGGCCATTCAAAAATAGCAGATCTAACAAGCTCGCAGCGTGTCACGAAGGGTACGTTTACTATTTTTGAAAAGACAAGAAAAAATATTGAACATTTTTTAAACATTTTTGAATAATCTTCTCTTCTGGCGGTCCCTGGCACAAAACTGTTTTTTCAGATCGGGGGTCCCCACCAAAAACATATCAATTTGTGGGTCCTTGACATGAAAAAGTTTGAGAACCACTGACGTTGATGTTGATGTTGATGTGTAACTCTAACAGTGTACAAATGGAACCAAATGGACCCTGACGGGTCCATTTGGTTCCATTTGTACACTGTCAGAGTTAAGGGGAGACCTTGACATTTGAAAGTTTGAGAATTGCTGTAGATGATCGGCTATTTTTGGCAAGCAACACCGTCACGCGACCAACTAATATGACTCAGGCATCAAACCAGACATTGTAAAAAGATCTGACTCTGATATGATGATGACCCATAGTGTGGAGGAATGAGGAAGTTCCCCATGCACTGTTTAGTCTGCACACTTTGCCTTGGCTTTGTAGTTAACATTTAACTGACTAGCCTGGAACGCACCAAGTTAAGCACTTCTTGTGTGTTTGCCTATGATGATAAGCGCCGGCTTATGCTAGTCAAATGTCTAGCATCACGGGAGGGAAAGATGTAAATGTTGGTTGAGTCATTTCAGTTTCACCATAACAACCATTGGTTGGTTAACTTGGTTCCTCAAACTATTTTTTATTTTTATTTAATTCAAGACCTCCCCATAACTCTGAGAGTGTACACATGTAGACTTGTGCTGTAGCCTAAACCAGTAGTTCTCAAACTTTTTGGTGCCAAGGACCCCCAAATTGATATATATTTGGCCGCGGACCCCCATCTGAAAATGTTTTGTGCCAGAGACCCCCAGAAGAGAAGATTTGTGTTTGAAAATAGCAGATATGCAAGCTCGCAGCGCGGCACGAAGTGTTCCTTCTATTCAACTTTGGGGTGCAAATAAGGCCTGTGTTTGGTATAATTTACAATGAAGTCCATTGTTGACACTGACTGTAGCTACTGGCTCCATAAAAAATCAACTTAAGCCCTTTTTCCTTTATTTTTTTTTACATAGCACAGAGTCTATGTAATGTCTACACAGTACACACACTCTACCTACTCTGCTGAATATAACTGAGCTGAATTGTTCTCTTTCCTCCAGATAGCAGTGGCAGAAATGACTCTCAGCCAAGACACTGCACACTGTTTGAGAATTGCCAACACTCTTTTATATACAGTATATAGGCATATATGCACTGTACATTTTATTCATTCATATATTCATTGTTTATTAGACTGCTGTTGGGAAAACGACTTAAAAAATGTTTTAAAAAAATGTTTAGCTATAGCTAATAAGCTACTATACCAGCAGTTCCCAAACTTTTCTGGATCAACGCTCAACTGCCGGGTTTAGTGGTCAGATGGTGGTCATTTTCAGAGCATGTTTATTCTATTGATCAATCAATCGATTGTGTTCCGGTTTGGATCAATTGGAACCGATGCGGTATACTTTGATGTCTTATTTGTTGGTTGGTATATCAATATTTATTTTCAAGGAAACTTACCATGTCAGATTTCTTCTTTTTACATAGTCTGTATATAATTTCTAAACTCATCTGTTTTATGTATTACCCAGTTCCACGGTGGGAAAAAATAGCTGAAGGCTGAAAGTAGTGAAGCTAGTACCCCACAAGCTGCTGGAAAATGTAGTTACTTATCTTAATATTTTGCCAGGTATTATTTAACAGAAACAGACCACGTGTGCTGCTGGCTCCTCTTTGAAGCTGTCAACAGCCCTGTCCTTCTGATCTGACTGTGTGAGGTGTTCTTCTGAAGGCTTGGTGTGTTCAGGAAAACAGGTTCAAATCCAGGGTACAAGAGGAAAGTTACATAGTGCAGCTTTAAGTACACTTTAGAGGTATTTTTGTACATTTGGTACATTTTTCAGTACTTCAGTACACTACTGCAAGTGTGTACTTTTTTGTACTTAATACAATGTACTTAATACAATGATTTGAAAACTTGAGTTGTACTAGTTATTACATTCGAAAATAGGGGATCTAAAAATATATAGATCTACAAGCTCACAACATGTTGTGAGCTTGTAGATCTGCTCTTTTGGACAGATTTTGAAAGCTTTTGAAATAAAATAAAAACGTGCGAAATAGGCTGTTCTGCATAATGAGTAGTTTTACTTTTGGTAGGCTACTTTAAGTATACAGTATATTGATGCCAATACGTACTGTACTTCTATAAGTAATTCAGGCCTTTTAGTTGCACTCGAGTCCATCTTCTTCCACCACTGATAGTGTGAGAGGTGTTCTCCTGAAGAAGGCATGATGATGATAGCCACCGTGATGATGATGCCACCATCAGTCCTCCCTTCAGAGACTCTCTCCAGACAAAACAAGCATGGTTGGTGGGATGATACATCTGGCAATGCTTCTCTCCTCTCCTCCAAAACCTGGCTAGCCTCACCATCCCCTCCATCCTCTCTTTTTTCTCCTCCTCTATTTTCCTGGACTATAGTCTCTCTCTCTAGCCAAAGTCCCAGGCATGCAGGCAGCATTTATTTTCCCACAGTGTGGTGCTGCTGTAGCCTGAGCCATTGTGTCTCTCCATGATGGAGTCTGGAGTGGAGGGAAGTAAGCAAGGAGGAGGGGGGTGTGGTGGTGGTGTGTGTGTGTGTGTGTGTGTGTGGGGGGGGGGGGGACTATGCTTCCTGGCTGCCATGCAGTGGCCCATGTCACTGTGTGGGAAAAAGAGGATGGACACAACTTAGGGCTGGGGGTGGTGGGTGTTGCCAAGTCTGTGTATTATAAGCGACGTTCGGCTTGTTTTCTGTAAAGTCACTTGCAGTGGTACTGTAAAGTAACTAAGTACGTTTACTCGAGTACTGTACTTAAGTACCAATTTGAGGATTTTTTACTTTACTGGAGTGTTTCCAATTTTCTGTACTTTTGCTTCAACTCCATTACATTTCAGAGGCAAATATATTACTGTACTTTTACTCCTCTACAATTATTTGACAACTTTAGTTACTAGTTACTTTGTAGATTTTAAATGTTATTACAAAACATACATTAACCACTCTATACTTCAGCTATTTGAAAATAGCCGATCTACAAGCTCACACGCTATTTGCAAATTATTGAATACATTTTGAAAACATGAAATGGAAGATTTCTGCATAATGAGCACTTTTACTTTTGGTACTTTAAGTGCATTTAGATATCGATACTTTTGTATGAAATTATTGTTGGGCTTGTTTTCATATACCTAGTTGCTTGTTTCTCTCGCAAAACCTGGCAACAATGATAGAGGCTCAGGAACACTCTCTTTCAGCCGACTGACTGAGTAGTAGATCGAGGTGCCATGAATCCATGACCGAAAACAGGAATACTTTCCTCAGCTTTTTCATCACCATTTTACAACCAATTCTCCATTTCCATCTCCATTTAAGATCTCCATTTTCTAGAGAGAGCGACCGTTAGTAGACTAGTCTAGTGTCCATTTAGCAGGATTTATTTATCTTTAGTCTCTCTGGACTCTTAAAAAGTCTGGGGCTCATGCTGTGGACCAGGGCTATTAGGGCTCGAAATAAGTTTGTTGGACCGCATTTATCATCGGAATAGTTTCACCGTCACGTCGTTGTTGTGGACATAAATACATCTGATTAATGTTTATGCTAGCGTATCGCCGGAGTGGCTATAAAAACAAGGGACGACGGTTTGTGGGCTTCCCCTAAAAAGGAGTGAGTTTTGGAGAGACGGGATGTATGTAGGCTGAGGAGAGGCGGGGTGTGTGTGTGTGCGCGTGTGTGTGTGTGTGTATCCTCTGGGAACATTAGTAGAGTAGATCAGCCTCTCTGGATCTCAAGGCAAGGGGTTTCCTCCTGCAGCCAGTAGAGACACATTCCCGGGGAAAAAAACTCAAACTCCCGGGGAAAAAAAAACACCAACAAGGAATAGCAGCAGCAGCGATCACCAACAACCAGAGAGAGAGAGAGAGAGGAATGAGACCGAGATTAAAGAGTGTCTTTTGGGGGACCCAGAGAGAGGGATCCGTGGTGGTGGTGGGACCATGTTTCACATCTTCAGTAAATCGTAAGTTGTTGTTATTGTTGCTGCTGCAGAAGATGGTTATTCTGTTGTTTGTTTGTTTGTTTGTTGGTGTGGATGTTAGCCTTGCATCAAGACCATCATATATGTATTTGTATCGATCAAATATATCTATGATGATGGTCTTAATCCAAGGCTATTTGGCTAATGTTGGATGCCAGTAAGAGAGGTCCCATGCAGCTGCTACACGTAGCGATGGGATCGGCCATAATCCGATACAATGTTACGGTGTCTTTCTTTGAACCGTGCGACTTTTTCGCCACGTTGTATCCGTTTATTGGGAAGCTATAAAACTGCTGTTATTATGGGACGGTTGAGTTAGTATAATCCACTGTTGATTTGTCTATTTGTAGCCTATTGTACGAAGAGTTTACAAACATAACATGTAAACTCTTCTTGAGTTAAACATGATTAAGATCCGTGACATTTATGTCATCATACTGCTGGGATTCGAACCCAAAACAAGCTAGTCAAATCCTCAGTGTTAGTGTATGTGTTTGTAACTCAGAGAGTTTTGGTTACATTTGTGCACTCTCTGAGTTAAATTAAAGCTGCAATCCGTAAAATGTAATATCCTACATGAGGATTCGAACCTGAAGCCTGCAGCTTCAAAACACCCCATGGTTTAGTTTTTATAGTAGTTTGAAAAACAGCCAAAGTAAAACAAGAGCAGAGCTACTAAGTTGTAAAGACTAAAGAGGGGAAAGAATGAGGACACGTTTAGACTTGAACATGAAAATATTCATCGCCAGAGGCAAGGAGTCCTGGGCTGGATGCACTGCACCGTGCTGATGATGACAGACAGGAATTATTGGCGTTGCGTGTCTTCATACAGAAGTTAGAACAGTTTTTAATTAAAACAAATGAACACTGAACTTTAGTGATGTCCTACCCTGGCCTGGATTCGAACTCACTCTTCAACCACAACATGGCTTTAGCTGCCCCAAGGGCCAAGAGGGGGATCTGGGGAGTCGGGGGTGAAATTGGGTCTTCTGAGCTTGTCAACAAGTTGGCTCCAATAGGTGTCCTACCCGTCACCAGGGTCTATATTTCCCCCCACCTGTATTTCTCAGGTATCAATATCAAATCCCTGCCCCCTAGTGTGTGAAGGGCACACCCATACTTTTCCCACAAGGATTTTTCCTGCACCTATGGGTGCTTGGACTGACATGCACTAGGACACTTCTAGCACCTTTTGGGTGCATGGACTTCAGTGCAATTACACACATACACATCACATTATGCAACACCACAAACATTTGAAAGGACTGCAATGGAAATAAGCCGCTGGCGTTTTTGCATCTATCCTTTTGATAATGGTGTGCCAAATTATGTAATTTTACATATGTTTTCTTTTGTCATCAATAAAGAATATGACAGTCAATAGTCAATGGAAGAGTAGGGACCACCTCCAACCTCTGCAGATGTACTAAAAAAAAGTCTGAATACATTATGTTAACTACGGTACTTAAACTTTAGCTTGTTGATCTGCTTTTTTTTGCGAAGGCTTTCCCACAATATGGATACTAATGTTTAAGTGGTTAAATAATACAGATTTCAGTTTGGTTGCTTCGGCGTTACAAATGAATAAATTAACACTGAGGATTAATTTTTTACCATGTTCTAATCATCCCATCTGTCAAAAAAAGGAAGCAAGAAATCAAGTATGAACACAGATCTGGCCGTTGCAATTATAATAACACAATCCAAGTGCCCAGAATGGAATATAATATTGTTTTTTTTTTAGGGGTAATTACCTTGTATTATTTACAATGTAATTGTTGTGCCGTGATGCGTGGGCACCAAGTCTGTTCTCTTTTTATTTGTGAATCTCTCCTTTCTCCTCGCTTTTCAGTGCTGTAGGCTGTTTAAATATTCAACCCAGGAATAAGAGAAAAATCGTTTTCTCCATCTTCTCTGAGTCCTTCCTTCTTGCACATATTGCTATCAGTTGATTCAGTTCCCCTAAGCAGTTATGCAACTGTATGCGTATAAAAGCCTAGGCTATACTTGCTTGTAACTAATTTATTTATATATATTTTTTTCTCATCCTCAATTCGGCTGGAGCATGATGATGGCTCATGGTGATAGCTGTTATGCAATGGGCTTGTATTGATGTCTGTGCTGCTCACCCCCGTTAAGCCTATGAGTTGGCTGCGCGCCAGTGTCCCGCACACCCAAAATAGCAGATCTACAAGGTCACAACGTGTCGCACTGTGACGCGTTGTGAGTTTGTAGATCTGCTGTTTTTGGTATGCGGCACTAGCATGCATCTAAGTATAAATTAACTTTTTTAAGCTCCTCTGTCACTGACCCAACAACCATGTGCAACTGAATGGGTGTTAAGAGCGCTCAAATGTACACACACACACACACACACACACACACACACACACACACACACACACACACACACACACACACACACACACACACACACACACACACACACACACACACACACACACACACACACTCACACACTCACACTAACATGGTGCTGCTGAGCATTCCAAATCTCATGACCATTGTTGTTGAGTCATCTTCAGTGATACTCGTGTTTGTGAATTTGCGTTCTGTAGTAAAACTCTAGAATGTCTGTGATGAATGGAGTAGGAGAGCAAATACATTATAATACTAAATATTGAAAGGTTACTCAGGGTGAAATAGAACGGGCTTGGATGAGTGTATGTGTGTGTGTGTGTGTGTGTGTGTGTGTGTGTGTGTGTGTGTGTGTGTGTGTGTGTGTGTGATTGTGAGTCAGCAGGGTAGTCATTCATGGGACATTAATACATTGACGACGGTAAATATGATGAAGAGGACGCCATCCTCATCATCTCTCCCTTCTTGTCCTTGCAGCGTTCTATGAATAACACTTCCTGTTCAAACACTAGCTTCCTATTGGCTCAACTCACCACCACTGAGAGAGTGAGAGAGACAGTATACAGGCCTTATACAGAGATTAACTGAGATTAAAACACATTAAACCCTAAACTGGCATAAGTAGGTGAACATTTGGCGAAAATGGCTGATCTGCAAGGTTATAATGCATCACATGGCAACACAAGCTTGTAGATTTGCTATTTATGCTTTGTTCTTTTTGACAGTTTTTGACAATTTGCGCCCATAATTACATCCCCAAAATAAGGAAGGCAGTTTGAAAGTGAAGTGACGTACTACTATTCTCAGTTTGAATGGTAATCTATCTTTCTGACATGTCTTTATTTCATTTATCTCTACAGAACAGGAACACTGTTTCCTCTTCAAATCACTGTGTTTACACGGACAACATTTCTTCATGCAGAAATAAATAATTCCAATCACAGATTCCAACTTAACTGTTTACACCGACGCTAAATAAAAGTAATCCTCGTTTACATACCTCAAAGCATTTAATCGGAATATTACTTTTGACGTTGGTTTTGTTTCTGTACTTTTTTTTCCAAACAGAGACTAACCAACCAGATAGAAATGATCGGAATCAGTCAATGTTAACATGCTGATATTTTTCCTGTTGATCGGAATAATCAAAAGGTTTATACCACCCCATCTCTACCAGAATGAAAATTCCTTTCCGATCAGACGGTATCGGAATATTCTCTTCCAAATTAACGTCACTGTTTACATGAGACACTTTTTCTTATTGTGATTGAGCTGATGATGTAAACACAGTTGTTTGTCCCATCGTTGTCATCTTTATTTGTATCTATCTTTCCATATATATGCCTGTTTCCATCTCTGTCTCTGCTAGCGTGTGGCGTTTTCTGATGAATACCCAGTCAAATCCTTTAGTGTTAATCTGACTTTACTGTAGGGAGATATCATTTGTATTAAGCCTGATTTATACTTGGTTGCACGTTGGTGTTGCATGCCGTAAACAGCAGATATACAAGCTCACAACGCGTCACATTCGTGACGCGTTGTGAGCTTGTATATCTGCTGTTTACTGAGCACGACACCGGCACGCAACTAAGTATAACTGAGGCTTTTAGCGAGTGGCGTTTTTCTGATGAATGCCCAGTCAAATCCTTAGTGTTAATTTGACTTTACTGTAGGGAGATATCATTTGTATTGCCTTGTCTCCTGCTGTGCTGCAGGGGGTCAGGTCAGGTAGGGGTCACAGTGGGAGGTCATTTGTTTGTGCCCTGAGCAACATGTGACCAGTGAGAGTCAAAGGAGACCTGGGAGGACGAGTCATGACAATGAAGGATCTGAGCAGAATGAAGACCGACTTTTATGCTCGACTTCAAGGGTGCAGCAGTTCATTGAACAAATTGATTTCATCGATTATAATAAAACCAATAATTGACGTAACCACTTAAACCCTGTATGGTTGACCGGAGTGTCTTTTCTGTTTTCTGTTGTGGCGAAAGCTTTCACTGAAAATAGTCGAATCGACAAGCTCACACAAGCTAGTCGATCTGCTATTTTCTGCGAAAGCTTTCCCCACAATACAAATGATGGGGTTTAAGTGGTTAAATAAAATGATAGATTTTCAAAAATACAGAAAAAAGCCAATCTACAAGCTCACAACGTGTCTATATGTGTAGAAAAAAAACATTTAATTTCCCCCCAAAATTCATTATTTCCAATAAAATTCATTATTTCCAATAAAATTCATTATTTCCAATAAAATCGATTATCGATATTTATTTTTTAATCGATCAGTTCAATGAACTGTTGCACCCCCATCTCTGACAGTTCTCAGTATTTATATTTGTACTAGTGTTTTTAAAGGTGCGCACGTTGCTCTCCCAGAAGGCTTAGCTGTGGTGATTAATCTGCCACTGCCACCATAGCTGGTCATTATGTGTAATTAATGTGAGCAGAGATCTAATTAGGCTAACACCCCTGTTACTACAGTCTTAACATAGTCCTGGGTCAGGGACACACTCTTTTAGGACGATCCCAGTGCTTTGATTACCGTTAAACGTTCACACACAAAATAACTTATTATGTTATGATCTTTATGCTACGGTGACCATAAGACATTAGGCTGGAAAAGATGTACCTTTGGGGAAAAAAGAAACGGTTGCGCTGTATTTGTCGAATTCTATAGAGATTGACATGAATTAAAGGGAAAATGTGCAGATTTTTTAACCTAAATACCATCCTTCTGATCATTTTATGGTCTGGGGGAGAAAAGTACATTATGTCTTTCCTTCTTCACTGTGAAATAATAATTAGACCCATTTCATCCCGCGGGGCAACTTTTCAGTTTTCTAGCTTTCACACAGTTTCACAAATCGTATTATAATAATAATAATACAAGGTCAGACAAGGTTTCCAACCCGACAGCGACGATATCCTAATGCCTAAAAGCCCAGTAAACTGTCCACACATTGACCGCTACACTAATTAGCAAAGGAACTGTACATATAGTAGTATACTGGCCCAGCTGTTGTGTTCTCTGGTTCCTATAAGACCTCAGCAGGCAGGTTGTGAACCCTCTTGGCCCGGAGACCACAGCTCACGGCTCTCTCCCACACACACAGTGAGCGTCCGTGCAGATGTTCATATGAATGACCTCACTCCCTCCTGGCTGCCATGGGAATGTACTGTTGTGTACTCCCCACTGCTATCAATCTGTGTGTCTCTGTCTCACTGGGTCTCGCTTTTTGTTTGTTTTGGTTTACTGAGGAAAAAAAGAAAGGCGGAGGATCCTCCAGCTCTTCAAACAGCTGTTATATCCAGCCACCTGACCTCACTTCCTGACCAGGCCTTTCTTTTTTTCCCACAATGCAGTGCATCAGTGGTTGATGATGTTAGTGCTACGGGGTGACCATGTTTTCAAACGGCCAAACCGGGGAATCGGAACCACTGATTTGGCAGATGTTTATAACCAAACCAAACTTGATTCTTTTGCTGCACGTGTGCACGCTTGTTTGGGTATTTTTTTGTAAACATGTACTTATGTGCAGTTAACCGTAGCATGACATCCATCATATATATCGTTGCTGTCGGGCAGAAAACCCTTATCTCCATATTCTTAACATTTGTATTATTAACCATGATCATACTACAGCGTCACACAAAAGTAACTTGAGCTTGTAGATCTGCTACTGTTGCTTCTTTTTTTTTACCCTGAAAAGTAACAGTTTAAGACGTATGAGGTTGACCAATGTGCACATCACTAGCATTGGACACCAACCACTGTATTATAGCGCAAATGACGTCAGTTCTTGAACGCAGCCAACAAAGCCAACCGTATCATTACGGGCAGATCAGACGAGGCGAACGCTGTCCAAATAAAGTTAAACAGTCATCTGTCTTCCTGGAAATCTTTTCCGCTGACTTGTGGTTTTCTAGTTGTCTCTTGATCAGCTGCAGTTTTCACAGCAAAGCCTTTCTTTTATTTATTTTTTGTATTACATTTTTTTTTGTGTTTCTGCCTTTATTTGGATAGTACAGTGTGACAGGGAGAGAGAGAGAGAGAAGGAGTGACAACCCACAAAGGCCATCGGGCTCGGGAATTGAACCCGCAACTCGCTGTCAGGCTCCAATAGAACCTATATGTGATATGCGCCTTAACTCCTAGGCCATCGGCGCCCGCCTTTCTTTTATTTTAACCACTTAAGCCCTATATACGTAGTTGACAGGGGTGGGGGGGGGTACCCCTGGGCTCGACACTAGGTCCGCTAGTATATTCATCTTCACCACATCTCTTTGTGGAAAACTCACAATGATTCTGCGAAAGTGTGCAGAGTACAAAGCCACGTTTTCCCCCTTAAAGGTTCTATGACATTCATTTTCACTTTTTTTATTTTTTATGTTTTTTTGCGGGGTTTTATGACCTCAATTACACCAAAAAAATCTGAACTTTGAACATTCAGTGGATTTTCTGGGGTTTTCTGAATAATTAGGCTGAAAAGTAATCTGAGCTTGGCCCTTCGGCAGTGAGGTCACAGTCGATTAATCCCGCCCACTCTCCTCCTCGCCCCTCCCCTCCCCTATCCTTTCCTTTGGGGGGGGCGGAGCTGAGGCGATGATTGACAGGCAAAATCTCTCAACAGCTACACCCGCAGGCAAATATTTCTTTTTTCATTGCAGTTGAAAAGGCTTTAGAAATGTGAGAGAAAAACACCTGCCATGGATCGATGGAGTGGATTTTTTTGTTAAAACTTTCTATACACGTTTGAAGGACCATGACAAAGACTTTTAATGTGTGGTAAAACTGAACGTCATGAAACCTTTAACGTGATTGTTTGGCAGCCAGCAACATTGGATATTTGATACATAGGAGGATGGATAAATCCAACAGGATAAAGGTAACTTTGATATGGCCCTGAGGCTCTGGAAGGAGTGTGGTGGTTTAGCTCAGGCTGTCACTACTGCTAGTAGCTCACAGCATCACAGTGTCGAAAAAGCAGCATCTGTCCAAAGTTAGAAGCAAGCGCTTACAGTATAAGTGGTTCTCAAACCTTTTCATGTCAAGGACATGAAAAGGGACACAAACATAGAGAGATACATCTTTTACCCATCGTTTCCCTCTTACTAGCAGTTATCAGACACACACTGCAGTAGTGTGATGGTGTTTACCTGCAGAAAAACATTGTCCTCTAGCTGTATTTTTGGCGTTTTCGCTGTTGTTTTGGTAGAAGGGTACAGTTTTTTTGGGGGGGCAACCAAAACAAACATTGAAAATACCACAAAATATACTCGGAGAGGTCAATGTGTTTCTGCAGGTATAATCTCTCAAGACAGATTATGTCTGCCAACAGCAGAATCTGTCAGCACCACTGTCCTAAACATGTAGGAAAAAAACACAGTTGCATCCGGGAGGAAGTGGACTAAGAAAGGGGAGGAGCCAAACCGAGTTCCTGTTTCTACACAAAAAAGGAGGTGGTGCCCCCAGAGGCTAAAACAAAGGAGAAATATTTGTTTTCTTGGAATTGTAGGAGTTGAGGCATTACATTTTGTTTGACTTTGTTCCACACATAAATATTGTGAAAATAGCAGATCTACAAGCTCAGAACGGCGAGGCTTTTTTTTTTTACCTCTTTCTTATATTATTTGACAATTTGGTCAAATAATAATATTTGTTGATTACTTTTAATTCGGTAATGGTTTTAGCTTTTTTCTTTCTTTTCTTTTTCTTCTTTTATAGGTATTAATAAGGTCTTAAAAGTCCTTAACCCGAGACCTCGAACGCATCTGTGTCACTTTAGATTTCTTTGGCTATTCAAATTTTTTTGTGGTCCTATGTATTTTTGAAAAATCTTGAAATACATTTTTTATATATTTTTTTCAAAAAACTGTTAGGATTTGGATTTTTTTTTTAGAATCGGCCTCAGGCCTTAATGGGTTAAATTGTCACTTCACTGTCATCTGGGGACCCCCCAAAAATCCTGTGGGGACCCACAGGTTGAGAACCACTGGTATAGAGGGAAATTATGGGTATTTTTTTCCCCAATATGTTTTGTTATCTAAATACCCCTGTACAAAGTTAGTTACATAATATGCCTTTAATTTAATCAGTCCTAAATGGATAGTGAATATTTATTTTGGTGTACACGGTTGACCATGTTGACCCCCCCACCCCCCATCCCTAATGCGGACATGCCATTCCTCCTCCTCCTCCTGTAAAAGCTTCCTTCCCCCCTGTAAATAAATGAATGACCTCCTTTGTATGGAGCGGTTTTCTGCTCTGGCATCCACACACACACACACACACACACACACACACACACACACACACACACACACACACACACACACACACACACACACACACACACACACACACACACACACACACACACACACACACACACACACACACACACAGAGCAGCACTCAATCTGGCCTCTCTCTCTACTACAGTATGTGAACAGATGCTGTGCTGGTGATTATTCATCATAAAAGTGGTCTCACACACTGTAAGTCGTCTGCACCTTTCATTCTCTCCATCTTTATCTGGTGCAGTGCTGCCTGGGGGCAGAGTCTCTCTCTGGTACCCCCCCTCCTCCTCCCCCCCACCCGCCCCCTCTCTGTGATGTAATCTTTCTTTTGTCTCATGTGTATTAGGCCAGTGGTTTTCAAAGCGCCCAGAGGGGGCATTTGGAAAGTGGAAGTGTGAAAAAAAAGAAAGAGTAAAAAAAGGAAGGAGAGAAAAAAAATGAAAAAATCATTAAAAAATAATACAAATATCAATTATTGTCAGTTAAATAAGACACAAAATGACACAATTTTTCTTTTGTCTCATGTGTAGTAGGCCAGTGGTTTTCAAAGGGCCCCCGGGGGGGGGCCTTTGAAAAAAAAGAGGAAAAAAAGAGGAAAAATATATTTTTTATAAATATCAATTATTGTATCAGTTAATTGACTTTTATTTTGAGCATGTCGTTAATATCAAAATTATTTAAAAAAAAAACATTTCAAAATGTTTTCAAACATTTTACAAAATGGTTTGCGTCGATTTGCGACGCGACATGTTGTGAGCTTGTAGACCAGTTATTTTCCCAACGATCTAAGAAAATAGATAATAATAGTCCATTTTGCAATAGAGGGGAGAAGATTGGTGGTAACCCGGCCTGCATCAGGCCACTGGTGCTGGGGGGGGACGCTGAAAACTAAAACCCATGCAGGTCAGGAGGACTAATGCAGCTCTGGACTGACACAGACTTCACTTTGGTCGCTCCGGTTTACTTTCTAAACGTATTAGTTTAAACACACCTCTCCATCTCTGTCTGTCTGTCTGTCTGTGTGTCTGTCTGTCTGTCTGTCTGTCTGTCTGTCTGTCTGTCTGTCTGTCTGTCTGTCTGTCTGTCTGTGTGTGTGCCTCATCCTCATGAAGGTGAAGAGGTTTCATAACAGAGTCTTTTATTCAGTGTTGGTCTAGTGTAGCAGTGAGTGTGGGGAATCTTCTGTAATGGTTGGGGGAAGAGGATTATGGTGTTGCCGTCACACTTAAGCTCGGTTTATATACTAATATGCACAAATAGCAGATCTACAAACTCACAACGCGCTGTGGATGCGATGCGTTGTGAGTTTGTACATCGGCTATTTTGATTTTGTTAAAGCATAACAATGCTGCTCAGAGATTAGAGATTTTTTCTTGGCAATGTCTTCTTAGTTGCTTAAGAGGGGGAATTCCAGCCAAATTTGACCTTTTTCCTGTGTTTTCCAACCCTGCTATAAATTGTCTCTGACCAAAATCTAATCAAATGCCTCAGTTTAGAGAGCCAGACACAAGTGATCTCTATTGAAATGTACAATGCCTTGTGGTGGTGAGTATAAAGTACAAAACGATTTCTATATCACCCAAAACATGTTATTTCCAACTCTGGCATGCTAGTTCCTCCAGTGCTAATGCCTCTAATTAAAACATTTGGACATTTCTGTCTTGCTAGTTTTGATGACTAGTTTGGTAGACGTCGCGTCCTTGTTTCGCATGAGCTACTTACAAATGCAGTAACTTGTGAATACTTCATGTAGCCAGAATTTAACCCACAGACTGAATATACACCAGTTTTAGCTGTTTGAATCGTAAGTTAACTTAATTAATTTGAGATTTAAATTTGTTGGAAGATCACTTAAACCCATTAAAACCGGGAAAGCATCTGTATAATTTTAGATTGTATCTATTCTACATATCAACTGTCGGTTGGAAACGTCTAAAACTGTTACTTTTTGCTTTTCGAGCTTGTAGATCTGCTACTTTTAATGCTTTCGTGTGACACTGTAGTATGATCAAGTAAGGTTAAGTTCATTTACAAAATATATATATATGGGGAAAAGGGGGTTCCTGCCCGAGTAGCAACGATAAAGCAACATTCTTTTTTTCAGAAAACTGTTAGGATTTAGAAGACATTTGTAGAATCGGCCTCAGGTCTTAATGGGTTAATAGGTTAACCCCGGCGTCCCTATTTTGAGCATGTCATTACAGGCGCAAATTGTCAGAACTTGCCAGACAGCAGAAATGGGGGGCGACCTGATATAGCCTGAAGTGGGTAGGGTGCATAGTATACCCCGGTTTGAGTCCCAGTCGGCCGGACCACTTGCTGAATGTCATTCCCCTACTCTTTATCTCCACATTTCCTTCTCTCTCCTGTCGCTGTCAAAATAAACGCTTAAAAAAAGAATAACCTAAAACCCCCCAAAAATTTGAAAATAACCCGTCTATCGTCAAGCAACGCATCGCGTTGTGACCTTATAGACCGGCACTTTTTGAATCACGACACCCATCATATACACGAGTCGACAAAGTATATGAAATAGGCCCTCTGAAGTGGTATTAAGGTTAAGTTATACTTGACCGGTTCGACAATTGTCGCTGCACGAAAATGATTTTCAACTTCTGGGTATTTTTGTGGAGTGACACTTTTTGAAAAGGTTGTGCGCTGAAGAATACTAGACTTTAGCAGCTTAGAGCAGTGGATCTCAAACTTTTTCATGTCAAGGACCCCCAAATTGACACTTATTAGCCCGCGGACCCCCATTTGAAAAGATATGCCTCAGGGACCCCCATAAGAGAAGATTTTTACGTCTAGCGGTGATTCTCAACCATTTTAATTTCAAGGACCCCCATTTTGACATGCATTAGGCTACGGACCCCCATTTAATGACATTTCTATCTCTGGGACCCCAATTTATATCCTAAAATCAGTGATAATTTAACTCTGAGAGTGCACAAATGGAACCAAATGGACCCATAAGGGTCCATTTGGTTCCTTATTATCCATCATTTAGCTGGGGACCCCCTGGAACTCCCTCAAGGACCCCTGGGGGTTGAGAACCAAGGGCTTAGAGAGTTGAAGCCAGGTTAGAGCGCTGCTGCTCTGTTGTGTTGGAACTGCAGTGGTTCCCAAAACGTTTTAGCTCGAGAGACTCAAAAGAGAAATCTGATGTCGTCTCCCACCCAGGACCCAAACTAGTGAAAATGGCCGATCTACAAGCTCACACATGCATTGTGAGCTTGTAGATCTGCTATTTTCACTACTGCTTAAATGTTAATTTATTCTCAAATGTATAGAATTTCTTTAATTTTTTCCAATCTATTTTATGAAATTATTTTGATTTTTTTTAAAAAATGAGTTCAGTTTTAAATGTATGAGAAAAATCTAACATTTTGGAAATAATAATAATTAAAAAACAAAATTTAAGAAACTAAAAATAAAGGGATAGTATTTACTCACGACCCACAGATGGGTCTGCAGCCCACAGTTTAGGATCCAGTTACAATATACTGCATCTGATAAGAAACCTGATTGGTTGCCAGTTGCCACAGTGTTTGTTTGGGCTCTAAAGGCCCGTCCTATCCACATGTCAGCAAGTTCCACACTCGTGTGCGCGCGCGCGCACACACACACACACACACACACACACACACACACACACACACACACACACACACACACACACACACACACACACACACACACACACACACATACATACTGTACGCACACACGCAGTCGCACACACCCATCCCGTTCCGCCCCGCTGCCCTCTGACAGAATCCTCCCTCTTTTCCTTGCCGTCTTTCAGCCTGTGTGTGTGTGTGTGTGTGTGTCACTCACTGTGGGTGTGGGACGCATGGAGCTTTGTTTTGCTGCCTGGCTGGATGTTCATTCCAGTGCAGATGTGATGACTGACAAGCCACTGGCTGCTACATTCCTATCAACACATACAGCAGCACGCACATGCAGTAGTATACCTTTTCTCTGTGTACACCACACCAAAAGACCTTGTCGTACTGATAAACAACATGAAATATTAGGACGTGAGTGTTAAATACTGTACTTAAGTTGACATGAAGGGCTGCAGAGTCTATATTAATTACTTTCGACCTGGCATACATTTTGGTATGCTGTGTTGATCAATTGAATACATAGGACCACAATGGACGCAAGTCCCCAGACCCAGGACTTATTTGTGTTATCCTTTTAGCTTTAATGTCTTAACGGTACCACATTTCTGACTAATGAAGTATTCAGTCAATCAAATTTGGGCATGTCATCATTGTAGGCGAAAATCGACATTGTCTAATCTTTTTGAAAATTCATCATTGTCATCAAATTTTTCGAAAAATATAGCTAATCTACAAGCTCAACGCGTTGTGAGCCTGTTGTGGATGGTCGTTTTTTGCTATTCAACATACTGTAGGGCTGGTTTGGTTTACTTACTGTATGCTGGGAGTGCGGCGGACCATAATGATTCTTTATTCGTATCATGAAAATATCATGATAAACTTTAACACATGTGTTTGGTTCTAATGAGTGATCACATAACGTGACAGACGCACTGTGCTGTAACAGACACACTTACTTAGAGCTAGGACTGTCACAGTTATTACATAGTCATCTACTCGCGATAATTTCAGATCATCGCAGTCATTTTGCATAATCGTCATATTTGTCAATGTTGAAATGTTCATACATTTTCAAATATATATAAAAAGCTGAAATAGCAGATCTACAAGCTTACAACACGTCGTAGCAGGTCAGCCATTTCTGCCAGTCAGTAATATCTTTGTATATGTATGTTATCTGTCATATCTGACCTGTGCAATTGTTGAGTATGAAGCCTAAAAGGCAAACAGAAATTACGTTTTTTTTAATTCATAATTATGTTCCACTGTCCAATGCCAAAAACCCAATTAAATCGTTAATGGCAATTATTTTTTTGACAATTAATCGCCAACGTAAATTTGTAATCTTGACAGCCCTAGCTATGTGGAGCATAAAGAGAAACCGAGTGCTCTCGCGCGAGGAGCATGTTCATTAACCACTTGAACCCCCAGCATCCATATTCTAGGGAGAACTCAGTAGATCAGCTATTTTTGGACAAGAAATTTGGTGTAGAGAGAGAGAAAAAAAAAAAGCAGTCCAAGTACAATTCAGGTCCGCTTTACTAAAGAATAGAGTGTTTAATTGGTTAATTATTTCCACCTCCTTCAAAATCCCCCCTTTCTCTCCGTCTTTAGCAGCGGACACCAACGGGGGGGCGTTTGTGGCAATGAATGGGGGGCCGAACGTGAACATTATGCATACATGAATACTAATGTGACATGTCATTTGTACCGCAATTGCATTACAATGGACTAAGTGTGTGTAATTTATGTGGCGGGTCACCTTGTAACAATGACAATGAAACGGCATTATTATTACAGATGGCAAAGTCACATCTCCTCGTTAAGTGGCGTCCATTGTCTCTGTATACGACCAGCGTGAGCCTCTTTGAGGGTGTGTTCCATCTCACACCGCCTCATCACCACATACTCCAGATCTTTTTTTTTTTTTACTTGAGTAAAAGTAGCAATACCACAATGTAGAAATACTCTGTTGCAATCCTGTATTACATTTTTTACTTGAGTAAAGTATTGGCATCACAATACTCATTATGCAAAATGTCCCATCATCTAAATCTACAAAGTAACTAGTAACTAAAGTTTTCAAATTATTGAAGTGCAGTGAAAAGTACAATATTTGCCTCTGAGATGCTGTGCAGTAGTAGTACAATGTAGCCCATTGTTGCCAGATTTTGCAAGAGAAAAAAGCAACCAGGTCTATGAAAGCAAGCCCAAAAGAAGCGACAATAGGCCACATGAGCACTTAAAACCTATATATATATATCGGCTGTTTGATCTACAAGCGGTGCGACACGTTAGCTTGTAGATCTGCTATTTTCAAACAAATCTTAAAAAAAAGTGAAGCATTTTGATTATTTTTCTAAACATTTTAATAACACAAATCTGGTTACAAATAGGAGTTTGTTGACAAATACATATTAATTAGGGGGTTCTTGACATTAAAAAAGTTTGTTTAAACAACATTACAAAACAAGCCCAAATAAGCGACTACACTTGGTAAACAAGCCCCCCCCCCCCCCCCCCCCCCCCAAAAAAAAAATGCAACCCGCGACCACCAAGCAACTTTACAGAAAAACAAGCCCAACCAACTTCGCTTATAATAAGCAGACATGGCAACACAGACGTAGCCTCTGCTGGCCTCCTTTCTCCCCCACGTCTCCCTTCCCTTCCCCCCAAACACACCATCATTTATCCCCAACCACCTCCCATGACCTTGACTACCTTCCAATGTTCTCTCTGCTCCTCTCCTCTCTGTTTACCTGAGGTGAGGAGTTAGTTTATGCTAGGCGGATTCTTTCGCTCTCTGGCACTCATCTTTCTTTCGCTTCCTCTCTGTCACTTTTCCTCTCCGTGCGCCGGGAGGGGGGGGGGGGGAGTGTTTTCTTTATCGCTGTCATGGGAAATATGGAAATACTAATGCTGTATAATATGTTATTTAACCCATTAAGACCTGGAACTTTGTCCTTTTTAGATTTGAGCTAAAAAGCATTATTTTACACTTTGGGCTATTCAAAAATAGCAGATATACAAGCTCATAGCGCGGCACCGAGTGCCGCGCTACGAGCTTGTAGATCTGCTATTTTTGAAAAATCGTGAAAATGTGTGCAAATCTTTGAATATATATGTTTTTAAAGGGAACAATTTTAACTCAAATCTTTGCTTCTGGGGGGTCCCTGGAACAAAATATTTTGATGTGGGGCGGAGGCAAAATACATATCATTTCGGGGGTCCTTGACATGAAAAAGATTGAGCACCACTGATATAGAAACATACGTTTTTCAGAATACTGTTGAGAATTAGGAGACATGTAGAACCGGCTTCACATTAAAACCGGGAACGCATTTGTGGAACGACTTAAACCATTATTTTATACTTTCGCTATTTTTTTAAATACATTGAAAATGTGTGCAAATTTTGAATATATATATTTTTAAAGCAAACATTTTTAACTCAAATATTTCCTTCTGGGGGTCCCTGGAACTAAATATTTTGAGATGGGGGGGGGGTCCGTGGCTAAATACATATCATTTTTGGGGTCCTTGACATGAAAAAGTTTGAGAACCACTGATGTAGCAACATAGGTTTTTTCAGAAACCTGTTAGCATTTAGAAGACCTTTGTAGATGCGGTTCTGGATTGAATGGGTTATTTTACTCCTTTTCATCATATATTCTGGAAACATCTGCTATATTGTAACTTACTTCTTGTCCCCAAAAGAACCCTCTGCTAGCTGTGCGTAAGCCCCAGGCTATAAGGTGTCGGCACAGTCTTCTTTTGTCTTCAGGCCAACAGCTGTGCCTTAAAAGCTGTCGTCTTCTACCACTGTCTTGAATGTCCCCTCCCTCCCTCCCTCCATGTTTTGGAATGGTTCAAAGGGCTTTGTGAGATCCATGTTGGGAGTTCTTTTTTGGGGCAGAGAGCAGAGGGAGAGAGGAGCGATTTGGCGGTCCTTTAACCCATTGAGACCTGAAGCCGATTCTACATGTCTCCTAAATCTCAACAGTTTTCTGAAAAACCTATGTTTCTATATCAGTGGTGCTCAATCTTTTTCATGTCAAGGACCCCCAAAATGATATGTATTTGGCCGTGGACCCCCATCAAAATATTTTGTTCCAGGGACCCCTAGAAGCAAAGATTTGAGTTACAATGTTCGCTTTAAAAATATATATATTCAAAGATTTGCACACATTTTCACGATTTTTCTAAAATAGCAGATCTACAAGCTCGTAGCGCGGCACTCGGTGCCGCGCTATGAGCTTGTATATCTGCTATTTTTGAATAGCCCAAAATGTAAAATAATGCTTTTTAGTTCAAATCTAAAAACGACACAGTTCCAGGTCGTAATGGGTTAAGCCTAGCAAGCAGAAAGGGCTGTCGGACGCTGCTGTGAGGATCTTCTTCAAATAATAAACCTTGTCTTATTCCTTCCCCCTGCGTGGGTCAGTTAGGTCATTTTGCCACGACATCCCCCGGGGCGGATGGGAAATAGTTTCTTCTTTTTAAAAAAAAAACTGCTTAACCCGGCAGATAGCTGCTCAGATGGCTCTGGTGAGCGGAGCGCACCGGGTGTTCAGGAATAAAGTGTCTTGCTCAGGGACACTTTTGACACTTCGACTGGAGCGAACCGAGCGTTGAACCAGCGGCAGGGACGTGCACAGATAGACTCTAGGTGTTGCTAGAGCACCTGCCCTTTGCCCTCTTGACCAGAAGTGCCCTTTTTTTCCCAGTTTACAGCAGGGGTCTTCAACAGGGGGTCCGGGACCCCTAGGGGGTCCTCAGAGTTACTACAGGGGGTCCGCCAAATCTTTATGTGATATGATTTTTCTTTTTTACCATAACCACTCGAAACCTAGCATCCCTTTTCTGAGGAGAACTTTAGCCAAAAATAGCCGATCTACAAGCCCACAACGCCTCGCGCTGCGAGGCGTTGTGGGCTTGTAGATCTGCTATTTTTGGCAAAGAGGCATAGGTGTAGAGGGGGAAAAAAAGCAGACCAAGTAAACAAAAAAAAGTATCATTTACTTGAGCACCTGCCCCTCAAAATGTCTGTGCACGCCACTGACCAGCGGCCTTGCGATTCCTAGACGGACTGTCTCCCCACTCGGCTACGGTCGACCCACTCTCCTCTCCTCTCCTCTCCTCTCCTCTCCCCATCATCCACCATTCATCCCACTGCTCTAGTTTAATTCCTGGCCATCTAAATATTTCAGACGCTACGCAGGAATTAGAGCACAGATTTGACCACCAGCCCTAGAAAACTTGCGGTTGGCTCCCACACGAAGGGACTATATAAAGCCCTGTAGTCAAATATGTAATTAAAAAGGTCAGGGCCTTGTGTCACTGTCGGAATTAGCGGGAATGCGACATCGGGGGGGAGGGAGGGAGGTGGGGATTGTGCAGTGCAGTAGAGTGTACACAGTGAAAGGACACACACACACACACACACACACACACACACACACACACACACACACACACACACACACACACACACACACACACACACACACACACACACACACACACACTAACTATCTCTTCCTTCATCTCTGCTGCAATATGGACGATATTCATTGTTTTTCTATGACCACCAACTCTGAGCGTTATTTCAGATTTCTTTGGCTGTCCAAAAAAATTGCAGATCTACAAGCTCATAGCGTGGCACCGAGTGCCACGCTACGAGCTTGTAGATCTGCTTTTTTGGAAATATCTTGAAAATGTGTGCAAATCTTTGAATATATATATATTTTTTAAAGCGAACATTTGAAACACAAATGTTTTCTAAATCCTAACAGTGGTGCTCTAACCTTTCCATGTCAAGGACCCCCAAAAATGTTCGCTTTAAAACATATATGTACTGTATATTCAAATATTTGCAAAAAGATTACACGATTTTTCAAAAGAATTGCAGATCTACAAGCTTGTATACATGATATCTTTGAATAGCCAAAGAAATCTTTAAATGACACAGATGCGTTCCCGGTCCTAATGGATTAAAGCGTTCTGGTGCCATTTGCACACTCTCAGAGTTAACATTAACATTCAGGAGTTTATACTGCGCACAGTAACTCGTCCCAGTGCTGGTTATCAACCTACTAATGTCGGGCCTCTTCTCAGAATACACCGGTGACTCATTTAGGAATCTTTGTTCCACCGTCTGCCAGCTAGTCAGCACTGTTCAGCACTGACCTCCATGTTCAATAGAAATCCATTTAGGAGAGGCAAGAGAGACGGGAGTAATGGGTTCAGAGTGAGTCTGGAGGAGGACCACACCCTTGGAGTCAGGACCTGGTCGACTTCCTGTAAAAAAAAAATAGAGCCCATCTGATAGTCTCTCTTGATCTGGAATCTGATACAGTATCAAATTCCAGGCCCCATGAAGGCGTCTAAGCACTTAAACCTCTAACAAACTTGGCTGCCGTGGGGTTGCTACACTAGAGACCATGCATGTGCAGATATGGCATGAGATAGGCCGGCTTAATGTACTGAAACGCTAAATGAAAGGGGTCTAACACCCCTTCCCCGCCCTTAAAGTTGTATGTCCTTTCCACTAACAATCACAGCTATTACTACAACGGTACAGTGCAGTGCAAGGTCACATTCCTTTGTAGCAGCAAAAACAGTAGACATATTAGTGTCATGCTATTTTGTGTTTGTGTTTTCTTTTTGGTTTATGAAGATCCTTGTGGTTTCTTGCGCTCTGCATATCTCCAAAGCATTAATATTGTTTTGCTACTAAAATGTTCCTACTAGCACAGACTGAAAACAGGTCTGACGCAGAGCACACAACTCGGAGGAACTCACACACCGAATGGCAATCAGATCCTCACTGAATGCAGCATTAGTGAATGAGTGCTGTAAGTATACAGGGACGTTCAGAGACAGAAAACAAGCGCTCCCTCAACAGCCCAGCACCATCACTCTGGGTCCAACTGAGGAAATGACTTGGCTTGACTTGTTTCGGTCGCGGTGCGTTCGGTGTTTATGTTTGGATGTTCTCTGTGGATACCACATTTTGGAGGATCTAACATGCATAATTCACAGAATACTAAGATGGAGCAAAGAAGAGGGGAAAGCTCCTTTTAGAGACATTATTTTGGGGGGAGAAAAACACTTGACATTGTACATTTATTGAACAGAGATGATTTTTTTGAGGATTTAAACCACACCGTGGTAGATGTGTACAGGGACTTAAATGACCGCCAAATGCAAAAACCAACGTATGGCGAAGCTTTTGACGTAAAACGCCTAGACCCAGTCCACCACAGGGGTAAACGGGCATTATACAACAGGTAGTTCCGACCAAGCAATCTGATTGGTTGAAATAGCTTTCTAGCCGTGCTTCAAACCAGCATCATAGCACGGGCCTAATCACATTAATAAATCACTCCGCAGTGCAGTCCAGTCCGCACCTGATTAGACCATTATATGGCACAGCTGTGCTGTGAAGTCACTCTGTCCCACGGTAGGAAAACAAACAGACAGTAGCCTGACCCACCGCCGCCACCGGAGAACAAACAGCTATGCAAAATGGACTATGTTGTTAATTTGGTGGATTTACGGTTGATCAATGGTTAGAAGGTTATAAATATCCTCCTGTGTAAAGTAAAATGACTCCCATTTCGTTAACAGTCCAGTAGGCTATATGCTCCGTCGTACGACCGTGTCACGCGGCCAAAATAGCCGATCTACAAGTTCACAACGCGTCGCCATCGCGACGCGTTGTCAGCTTGTAGATCAGTTATTTTGGCCGCGTGACACGGTCGTACGACGGAGCATATAGCCTACTGGAATTCATTCCACTGCGCAAGCATTGATAGCTCAGCTGTGTTGATGAGACGGTGCCTCAAACTCAAAGCACTGCTACAGGGACTATTTAATGTCTCTCAGTCAAAAACTCTTCTCTTTACAGGGAAACGGACAATAGCGAAACATTTTTATTATTAATTGCCCCACAATATGAATACATTTGGATGTGTTTTGTTGGTAACTGTTGTATAATCGCAATATTACACTCGAGGGTGTGCTTTACCTTACATTATTGGCACTTCAGTGATGCTGGCGGAACTCGGCTTCGCCTCGTTCCTGACCGCATCACTGGCGTGCCAATAATGACGGTAAAGCACACCCTCTCGTGTAATATTGCTTAAGTGTACAGTAGCAGAGCAAGATTCCTCTGCAGTGTCAAGACCACTGACTACAGTAGGATGTAAAGGATGAAAGCAGGATGTACTTTTGGCACTGCTCACAGTTACACCCTGTTCACTGTACTGTTGACAAGACACTTTGTTGTTACCTTAGCACCAGAATTTCCGATGATGACTGATATACACTTCCAAAATACATCCTGATGTTGTACCACATGCCCTCTCCAAACCCCCCCCCCCCCCCACAAACACACCACAAAGCTGCATCCATTCCACACAATGGCTTTATTACCGTTGCAAACACTGCCTTACTGTGCCATCAGCATTGCAAAGAAAACCACAGCCTACAGGACAAAAACTAGGCAGTTGTTTTTATTATACAACCAATTCTGCAGCGGTATAATTTGGTGAAATTCTACGAGCTCAAAACACGTCGCATCACTATTTCCACTATTTTCAAAAATGTTTGAAAATATATGAAATTCTTTCAACATGGAAATGATTATGAAAAAAAAATACACAGATCTTGTATGGGGGTCCCTGGCACAAAATATTTTCTGATCTGTGGCCGAGTACATTCATTTGGGGGGTCCGTGAAAAAAATTGAGAACCACTGATTTTAAACAACATTTAGAGACATTTACAACTACACTTTAGAAACGAGCCCAAAAAAGAAACGCAACCCACAACTACCAATATTTACAAGCTGCTTTGGAGAAAAACAAGCCCAAAATTGCTTAAAACTAGTAAACTTGGCAACACTGATCGACACAACAGCTCACACTTTGACAGCGTGGGTGAATTGTGGGAGGCGTGAGCGAGCGCTGCCAAAGTCCTACTCAGGAGTTTGCAGTGTAGAATCCCCAGTCTCGTGGGGAGCTCTTCGCCTGAGTCAGGCTGTCAGGACAGAGGCTGAGGAGAGGAATATTGATGCTGGGGGTTCATGATCTGTGGAGCGTGGATCAGAACCAAGGACCATCCACTGTTTCGCTGCAGATCCCACAGAGCTCTGCTATAGCCGGCCCCGGTGCTGCTGCTGCTGCTGCTGCTGGGTAGCTCCACCTCATTTGACTCCCTCTGTTCTGCCCGGTACCTGGCCAGCCAATCACAGAATGGAGCTACGGCATTAAAGACACTCCCACCACCACCACCAGCTCTTACAGCTGTGGTTTGCGGTATAGGCTAGAGAGAGGCTCTCAAAGGCCTCATCTCTGGAGTCAGATTGGAGCGTTGTACCTTTCTAAATGACTAACCGAGGGTTAAAATACAGCGGTTATGGTCGATTGCAAGGGAGAACGGACATGTGCGGTTGCCGGTTACAGTGTAAACGAGCTGTCACTCTTGAGTATTTAAATAACAGGTCATTTAAATAACAGCTAATTGTAAAACGCAGATATCTTTGTTGTGATTTATTCAGGGTGCAATTTGTGTTTGTGTGCGAGTGTGTTCATTCATGCTTGTTGGTGTTGAGAGAGAGAGGAGAGACGGAGAGAGAGAGAGAGCATGGGAGATGGAGAGATAAAAGTAGAGAGAGCTCAGACCATTGTCCATTTTCACACTGGGGGAAGTGGATTTAACAGCAGAGCTGGTTGACTGTACAAAGGACTGGCTTCAGTTGATAATGTGCCATTAGAGCTGCTGCTGCCGTTTAGCTGGTGAATGGTGATATTTTAGTCCACTGACTCACACATGATGCACAATGGATTAGTGTCCGGGCTCTCTGTGGAGGCGTCATTAAAACAATATTTTCTCTCATTACACCAATGACCCTCTCTGGATGGTCATCACCATGACAGTAGGCTAGTGTGGCTCTCAAAGTGGGGTCCTTGACCTTGATGGGGTTCTAGGGGGTCCCCGGCTAAATTAGGCAATTTATTGCATCAAAATCAGTTGAACCACCTATATACATCTATAAGCTCACAGTGCGTCACATTGCGATTCTTGTGGAAAAAAATGGTACTGTATCATTTAGTAGAGCGTGGGGAATAGTCTGTATTAGAGATGGTGCAACTGTTTGCATTTGTGCTAATGATTTTTTTTTTCTTGTATAATACCCCTTTAGTTCATTTTCGAGTGGCGCCCATGTTCTTGTAAGCATAATATCAATACTTTAGATGACAGGCGATATTATTATTATTATTATGAAGTCAAAGTGACTGTAGTTACTCTGCCTCCGTCTGTCTGCAGTGGAGTGAGTAACATCTGTGTGGTATTTCACTTACCACGGTGTCAAAAGGAGCAAGATAGAAGGCTCCAAAGTTGACTTGATTACAGCTTATTTAACTCTGTACGATCTTATACCTCCATGAGTACGAGTGCTTTATTTTATTTTTCTTCACAACAACCTGTAGACCAGTGGTTCTCAAAGTGGGGTCCGGGGACCATAGATATATATAAAGGCTAGATGACTCACCCGCGCTGCTGGCCAATGGAGTACGACGTTGCCACATGGCGGCCATCTTGCCACAGTCATACATAACATTATGTCTATGGTGCATGTACTATTGAAATAACCATAGCGTGCCCAATTTTCATCCGATTTTCAAACGGTTTGGTGTGTTGTAAACACCAAAGATGTTGTTCTGATACTGCATACTTATACTTCTTTTACATAAATCTTCTCTTCAAAATATTGTCCGATGCGGGTCCGCAGCTAAATACATATCAATTTGAATCCTTGACATGATGAAGTTTGAGAACCACTGCTGTAGACGATGCGCTCTCGAGTAATCATATTATTTTTGTCTGGATCATTGGCAGGGGTGTCGAGTAGGACACCCACTGGTTGACAACCACCACAACCACGTTAATGGTTATTGAAATAGATGAGCAGCGGAACCACATCAATGGACGGCACACGCAATGAATTAAATGGAATTAAAGTAGGCTATGCGCATGCACTCAGGCCAAATACATATCATTTTGGGGGTCCTCGACATGAAAAGGTTTATGCACCACTGATCTAGCAACATACGTTTTTTCAGAAAACTGTTAGGATTTAGAAGACATTTGTAGAATTGGCCTCAGGTCAATGGGTTAAAGGGACCACACAGTCCCATAATTGTCTACCAACTGTTGGTAGTCATGGCTGCCAGTTCCCACCTGATGTTGTGTGGGAGTCCAGACTGCTCCAGACCGTACTTGATAACCGCTAGCTTGCATAACGTCTTCAGGCTAGGACTCAAGTCTAGGATATACAGGTGTTCACCCTGAACAGGGTTTGTGTAGTCTCTGTCCCCTCCTCCAAAGAGGATGATACGACCTCCAACCATGCAACAGCACATAGAATACATCTCTGAGCACAGGCCTTTCCCCTTGTGCTCAACCGTCCTCCAGGAGAAGGACTCTGGATTGAATTTCCAAATATCAACATGGGAGGCGCCACCACATATGTACAGCTCTCCATTGTGGACAAAGGTTGAATGGCACGTACGTCCTTCTGGAAGAAGCTGTGCAGATTCAGAAGGTGTGCTCAGCCAGCAGTTGGTCTCTGTGTCAAACACTCTGATGTTGTTGCCAACCATGTCCCCATAGCCCCCATAGCCACCAAATACAAACATTTTTGTCCCGATGATGGTGGCAGAGTGCCACGACGAACCGGGTGGTGTGTCTCTGGTGTTAATGAAAGACCAGACCATTGTGGCGGTGTCCAGCTTGTAGATGTCATTGTTGAATCTATTGAACAGGGTGTGTCCTCCAAAGACATACATGACCTTCCCCAACACACATGCTGAGTGGCCGATTTTCTTCTCTGGAACAGCCCCAGAAATCTTGGGCGTGGACCATCTGTGGGTGTCGACATCAAATGCATAAAGAACATTGCAGATGTCCCCAATGATGTGGTTGTCCTTCATATTCACAACCCCCCCCAATATGTAGATGATGGTATCACCTATCAGCACAGCTATGTGGCCACAGCGCATGGATGGAACCTTGAGGGGACCCTCTCTTCCGTATGTCACTAGGGGCAACGTCATCCAACGCAAAAGCACAGTGTCGAAGACATGCACATCAATCAGGCTGTACTTGTAGGTCTCCCTAGAGAACCCCCCAAAGGAGTACACGTTGTTCCCCACTGACACAGCAGCATGAAAGGATCTATTTGGACCCCCTTTCAGATGCATGGCCCAGTGAAACATTTCACACAGCTTCCCAAGATCTTCAACGGCTTCCTTCCTGTCTGACCGTTATAGGAAATCGGCAAATTCCTCTCGTAGTGTCATCGATTGCGACCGAACCCGTCTGAGGAGTGGAGTCCTACTTGATGCCTATTTGAAGGCCAATCTATGATGCCAGTCATCTCCATATTTGGACTAAGTGTCCGCCCAAGCCGCCTGCCCAAGAGGGTTTATTTGTCACTCAGTCAGAGAAGCAGCAAAATTGTGATGTGGCATCATGCGACTGTGCCAACAATAACAATGTAAACTAGAAAATGTGCTCCTCGGAGCACAGGTCTCCGCCAGTACTATTCCTGATTAATACTGTCTTACCTATTTATATCACACTAGAGTTTCGGGGGGCTACGCCCCCCTCAACCCCAGCCGCGCACGGGGCCCAGCGTGGGTGCGTGTATATTGGGGTACCCAAATCGCCGGAGTGAAAGTGTCCAAAAAGGAAAAAAAAAAAAAAAAAAAAAGTTGGAAAAAATGTTAATAGTGATTGTTACTTTGGTGGTCCGCGGACCCCCTGGTGGTCCGCCGACCCCTGTGAGTGTTGGGACCCCCGGGGACCCCCCTGGAACATGGCGGACCCCTTCGGCAGTTTTAGTTTTTTTCATGCACGGTTTGCTTGTTTCTGTCGCTTGTTTTTTAAAA
This sequence comes from Gymnoscopelus microlampas, assembly GCF_963454915.1. Classification (NCBI taxonomy): domain Eukaryota; kingdom Metazoa; phylum Chordata; class Actinopteri; order Myctophiformes; family Myctophidae; genus Gymnoscopelus; species Gymnoscopelus microlampas. The sequence goes on from NC_139958.1 coordinate 12,205,040, forward strand.
CCTGGCAGCAAACTTGGCAACCCGACTGACATCACTGACCTATCCTTGGTATTTGTACTTCCGGGTTGCATAATGATGACATCACTGTCGAGTCCTGTGGTGTCATGAACCTAGGCAGGTTTGTTTACCAAATTACCCTGGGCAGCGTGCTGTGCTGTGGCGGTGGCTGTTTGTTTTTGTGTTTGGGATGAACATGGCACGTGAAGGACGGACATATTGTGATCGAGACATGAGTGAAGTGAAAGTAACGGCCTGGGTGGAACAAAGGAGGTACGTAAGAAGGGGGTGGGGGTTGAAGCAAAGGAGCTGTGTGTGTGCTGTTGTGGAGGACATGGGCAGAGTGCAATGGCGGCCGCTCGTGTTGTTTCGGCGAAACCCGTCGCCGTGCGGTGTCGGTGGTGTGCACGGTAAACGGTACGAAGCTGCCTCCCCTTCCGTTTTGTCCGACATTTGGTGAGTAGAATTAATTATGTTGCGCGGTGGAAAAGGTGTAGTGAGCAATGAGAGGTCCCCTACGCGACGCGTAAATTCAGCGCGGCCGCCGTGGCGAGTCAGTTGGCGACATGTGGTCTGGCGGTGCGTTGTTTATTCGATAACAGAGCTGTGGGGTGTCGCACCTAGGGTGCGGAAGTCGCTCGCCATTTATATAGTTAGATATTGTCACGTGTCACTTGACCAATGTTAGCTTAGCTTCAAAAAATGTAAATGATTTTTTGAAGCACATTTGCCATTTATAGGTTTTTATGTCATCATGCGTCTCGCTAGCCAATCAAAGCATTGGTGACAACATATTGTCACGTGTCACGTGAAGCTTGACCAATGTTAGCTTGGCTGAGACGGACGGACACACGGAAGGACGGAGACGAAAACATACTCTCCACCTCTGGCAGAGACAACAATGACAACGTCATAATAATAATAATAATCATACTGAATATAAAGCAATGTCCCTGACTTGTCTCCAATGTGGATTTCAGACTTCATGTGACCAGCCTGTGACATCAGTAATTTATGATGTCAGTCGTCAATCTGTGACAGTGGTTATCAAACCTTTTCATGTCAAGGACCCCCAAATTGATATTTGTTTGGCACCCATTTGAAATATTTTGTGCCAGGTACCCCCAGAACAGAAGATTTGTGTTAAAAAAAACCAATACTTTCAAGTTTTTTCTTTTTTAATATAAAAAAATTGCAGATGTACAAGCTTGTACATATGCTATTTTTGAAGTGCCAAATCTTGCTGGGTACGCCCTGGAACGTTAATTACAGCGCCATTAATATAATGTTTGGGTCACTGTTTGAATGTGACACTCATCGTTAGTTCACCTTCACCCTGTGTCATGAATTGGAAAATTATGTCACTGAATGCTTTGATCTCATCAGTTAACCTGGGCAAAACATGACTCAGCAATTGGGGTGGTATGACACTGTAAAAAGCACACTCTGGCTCCACATGAACTTCTGTTTAATTTATTGACGTTATTTGGACTGCTGGCCTTCATAAGTATGAACAAATGACACAAACCCAATTCAGTAAAGTGATTTATTTGTGTTTCCATGTCGGTATCATAACCCCGAACCACCCTAGCGTAGCCACAAAGACAATCTGGGAACCCATTTGGTTATAAAAAAAAACAGGAACTCGGTTTGGCTCCTCCCCTTTCTTAGTCCACTTCCTCCTGGGTGCTTCTGTGTTTATTCCTACTAACAACAACACTACATGTTTAAGGCAGCCGTGGTGCTGAGTGCTGACAGTTTCTGCTGTTAGCAGAATCTGCCTTGAGAGATTATTAGCACAAAGGTGACAACATGCAAATTGACATTCTACGATTCATGCTTCGTCTGAGAATAACAGACCTACAAGCTCGCAACGCGTTGCCTTCGTTGCGAGCTTGTAGGTCGGCTATTCTCGGCCGTTCTCAGCCGTGCGACAGAGCCTAATTTATGATAAATTAGGCTCGTCAGTTGTTGATGAGAGTTGTGTCCTCCTGTCACCTGTGACGATGTCCTTTTACTTACAACCGCGTTTTGTGTCATTTTACAACACAAGCTTGCCATTTGAGATGGCGTGTGTGTGTACTTGTATTACCATACTTGTGAGGGCCGAATGTCCCCACAAGTATAGCAGAATTTGTGAAATAGGACATTTGCAAGGAGAATTACCCTGGTCTTTTTTTATGGTTAAAACAAGATAGAGTTAGGGTTTCAATCAGGAAAAGATTGGGGTTAGGATTGGACATTTAGAGGTAAGGTTTAGTTAGGGGTTAGGGTTGGGAGTTATTCAGAAGATAAGCAGTTCTACAAAGCTGACAACGTTTCGAAACGCAGCTCGTTGTGAGCTTGTAGATCTGCTGTTTTCGACTTCAGGGTTAGGGTTAAAAGTGGCAACAAGAAAAAAGGGCATTTATAAAATCGCTGTCCTAAAATGTTGATGTTCTCCCAAGTGTGTGTGTTGTTCTCCCAACAAAAAAACATAGAATGTTGAATATCGTCTCTGTCGGGTGAAAAAAAATGGGTGTCAAAAACTGTTAATTTCCAGGATTCAAATTGAAAAGTAGCAAAAGTAGCCAATCCACAAGTTCAAAATGAGCCGCGCTTCGAGCTTGTGGATCTGCTACTTTTGCTACTTTTGTGTGACGCTGTAGTATGATCATGTAAGCCGTTAAATTTACGAGAAAAAAAACACACTAAAAGGTTAGAATATGGAGATAAGAGGGTTTCTTCCCGACAGCCACCGATACGGAGATACAAGGTTTCTTAATCTAAATAGGGTGACTCATCTTCCTCTCCTCTTTCTCTCCCTCTCAGATCTCATCTGATGCCGAGGCTGAAGGAGTCTCGCTCCCACGAGTCGTTGCTCTGCCCCAGCAGTGCTGTGGAAGCCCTGGACCTCAGCATGGAGGAGGAGGTCATCATCAAGCCCGTCCACAGCAGCATCCTCGGCCAGGACTTCTGCTTCGAGGTGAGGGGAGGGAGACCGTTAGCTTAGCATGTTATCCCATTGAGACCTGAAGCCAATTCTACATGTCTCCTAAATCTCAACAGTATTCTGAAAAACGTATGTTTCTATATCAGTGGTGCTCAATCTTTTTCATGTCAAGGACCCCCAAAATTGTACATTATATGTACTGTACATATATTATATGTATTTGGCCGAAGACCCCCATCAAAATATTTTGTTCCAGAGACCCCCAGAAGCAACGATTTGAGTTAAAAATGTTCGCTTTAAAAATATATATATGTTCAAAGATTTGCACACATTTTCATGATTTTTCAAAAATAGCAGATCTACAAGCTTGTGGCGCCGCGCTATGAGCTTGTAGATCTGTAGCTATTGTATTTTGTATATATGTAGCTATTTTTGAATAGCCCAAAGTGTAAAATAATTCTCCTAATGGGTTATGCTATGAATTAATTCATTTTTTGAAAACATATATTTTTGGGGCTTTTTGCCTTTTATTTTCATAGTATAGTGCACTGGTTCTCAACCTGTGGGCTGGGACACCCAGGGGGGTCCCCCACATGATTAGCTTAATTTGCAACGTTGTTTTCTCACTTAACTCATTGAGTGCCATTAACGTGTTTCATGTGTTTCAAACAAACCAACATACAGCATAAGTGTATACAGGGCACATTTCTAAAGTGAGAATTTAAGGACTTTTAAAACCTTTTTTACACCTGAAATGATTTTTTCATTGCGTCAAAAGTAATCAACAGACTACAAAAAAAAATCGTCAAACATATTACCTAAGAAAGAGGTAGTGTAAAGAAAAGAAAATAGAAAATAGCTGATCTACATGCTCACAACACGTCGCAATGCGAGGCGTTGTGAGCGTGTAGATCAGATATTTTCACAGTTTTTATCTGCGGAACCGAATCAAACATGCCTCAACTCCTACAATTCCAAGTGCTTGTCAGGGTGGGGGGTCCCCAGTTCACATATGATTATTTTGGGGGGTCATGGCCTGAAAAGGTTGAGAAGCACTGGTATAGTGGAGATTGACAGGAAACAGAGAGAGAGAGAGAGAGACAGGGAGTGACACTCGGCAAAGAGCGCTGGGCCCGGGAATCGAACCCGCGACGCGCTGTCAAGCATCAAAGCCAGTGTCAGTGGTACGCGCCTTAACCACTCGGCTATCAGGGCCCCATGAACGGGTGCATTTCTCCTTTCCGACATGTCGCCTTTCCGACGTTGACGAAGCCTATACCTAACCCTAACCCTAACCCTAACCGCACGCGGAAGCCACTAGTCGGAGTGGTGAGATGTCGGAATGGAGAGTGAACACCCCCATGAACAACCACCTTTTACAGACTATACAATTACAAATAAGGAATTGACTGTGGCCATAACATTTCAGTATATGTCCAGTCCAAGTTTTTATGTCAATATCTTCACAAATAAAACGGCATAACAGCAATATACGTATTGCTTTCTGTTCAATAAAAGTTGTGCACTTTACCCATCAGCAGTTTCACACAAAGGTTGTCAATGTTTCATCGTTAAACGGAACGGTAAAATAGATTTTTTCCATTTTCCATTTTCTACCACGTAGCCTTAGGGGTTCTCGTTGCTGTCGGGCAGAAACGTCATATCTCCACATTTCCAACCTTTTTTTTAAATGTTTTTTTGGGGTGTGAATTAATGCCCTGCCCCTATTTTGGCAAAAATAGCCGATCTACAAGCTCACAACGAGCTTGCAGATTGGCTGTTTTCGGCGAATAGATTTGGTGTAGAGGGGAAAAGGAGGGGGCCCGTTATAGACCCCTGGGGGACCCCGGTCCTCTTAAGCACTTAGGATTGAAGTGGATTTAAAGCACGTCTGCACTGTTTATCTTTTGACCTTCGTTGTGTTCTCTGTCTGGTTGATATTCAAGAGGTGTGACTGTCAAACTCTATTCCAATTGGTGGAGTGTAACTTAAAGTACATTTACTCAAGTACTGCGCTTAAGTACAATTTTGAGATACATTTTTACTTGAGTATTTCCATCTTGTGATACTTCTACTTTACTACATCTCGGAGACAGATTTGTACTTTTTACTCCAGTTCAATTTGACAGCTTAAGCTACTAGTTGCTACTTGCTTTACAGATTTAGATTATTAACGTGCATTAACCACCTTAGCTCTATTTTGTGTCGGTGGTTAAGTAAAACATCTGAGTACTTCTTCCACCACTGCTGTTTGATATTCAAGCGATGCAATTGTCAAACTGTGTGTGTGTGTGTGTGTGTGTGTGTGTGTGTGTGTGTGTGTGTGTGTGTGTGTGTGTGTGTGTGTGTGTGTGTGTGTGTGTGTGTGTGTGTGTGTGTGTGTGTGTGTGTGTGTGTGTGTGTGTGTGTGTGTGGCAGGTAACCACCTCCACAGGAAGCAAATGCTTCTCCTGTCGTTCGTCAGCAGAAAGAGACAAATGGATGGAGAACCTGAGGAGAGCCGTGCATCCAAACAAGGTAGGCATGATGCAGGGGGGACATAAACAAGGTAGGCATGATGCAGGGGGGACATAAACAAGGTAGGCATGATGCAGGGGGGACATAAACAAGGTAGGCATGATGCAGGGGGGACATAAACAAGGTAGGCATGATGCAGGGGGGACATAAACAAGGTAGGCATGATGCAGGGGGGACATAAACAAGGCAGGCATGATGCAGGGGGGACATAAACAAGGTAGGCATGATGCAGGGGGGACATAAACAAGGTAGGCATGATGCAGGGGGGACATAAACAAGGCAGGCATGATGCAGGGGGGACATAAACAAGGTAGGTATGATGCAGAGGGGACATTTAGGAGAGAACATCCACTTGCGGAAAGTATCTCCGAATGCTATGTAGAGTCTGGAACTACATCTGCCGAAATCTGAGATAGGAACCTGTCATCTGTTCGTCATTTCCATTCATTAAAATATGCTGAAAAGCTAATTTTGACATTGCATTTCTGATAAGCAGCAAGCTATGTATGCTTCAACTAATTTGATTTGCCGTAGGACAAATATACACGACTGCACAGACAGACAGGGGGGAGTTTCCCCGGTAGGACGTAGCGCGTGGAAGGAACATGTTATTCCAACCAGTTCCCTTCCCCTGCATCAGGCTCCAAGGCTGTCATGGGGGAGGCGGTATAGCGACCAGGATTAGTACATGTTTTTGTGAGGGTATTAACTACCCTAGGAGACACAGGGAGAACATACAAACTCCACACAGAGTAGGATCGCTTTCAGCGCTTCCTTTGCACAGACTGTATGATAGATAGACAGACTGTATGTCTTGTATGATAGATAGACAGACTGTATGATAGATAGACTGACTGTATGTCTTGTATAATAGATAGACAGACAGTATGATAGATAGACAGACTGTATGACGAAAGCATTCGAAAATTGTGTGAGTCAACACTCTGGCTCGACAGAGGAAAGTAAACTAAGTACATACTCAAGTATTATTACTGCAAAAAAAAAAAAGTGCAAATTTGAGGTACTTTTACTTTCATTTACGTTTTTCGACGATATAGAGTTGGGAGAAAAGTGTCATTATGGAGACGTGAGCAGAGCGCTGGGTTTTTGGCTGTTGAACCCGACAGCCAGGTGTACCGAACGGTGGTGTTTACATGCTGGATGGAAATGCACCTGGCTGCATCACTAATGCCTCCACTTAACAGCTCAATAGCTGCATTCAAATGAGGCCAACTGTGCACTTCCCTCTGCTGTTTTTATAATGTGGAACTGGCTGCTTTGGAGCTTTTAGTTTAAAAGCTGTGTGTGTATATATATGCACTTGATATAACGTCTGCAAAATGTTATTCTCCATGTCGTACAACGGTGTCCCACGCCGGGAATAGCAGACTTATAGCCTGGTTTCATACCATAGACCCCGCCCACTCTCTGAGTGGACTGCCTCTTGGTCTGGTGTCGTAAATGTGAACCTAGGACTTCTCCGGTACAAAATGTATTGTCCAATGAGAGTCGGAGGTGGGCGTGGGGATCCCTTAGGATTGGTTTAGGGAATTTCTAATCCCCTCTCCCTTGTAATCGCCGACACATGGAGCCAATGTCAGACTGAAGCTCCACGCAGCTTCAGTCTGATAATCAGGCTAGCAGACTTGCGGTACGAGCTCACAACAAGTCTCCTGCTTACCCTCATGGGTCCATAATGGACTCTTTAGCCTTAGGGGTCTGTAACTCTGAGAGTGTACAAATGGAACCGTCCAATTTGTACACTCTCAGAGATAAATAGCACTGAGTACTTTACAGTGTAGACTGGGGTCCCAGCGTTATTTAAAAAATAAATAAAGACAAACAATATATATTATACATACATACTGTATATAACCCACCCTTCTCGATTATTGAATTAATCAAAAAAAAAGTATCAATAGATTAATATAATAGTAAATATATCTAGAAATATAGAAAATATAGTTAGCTGCAGCCCTTATTATGTCCAGCCAAGAAATGGTGCTTATCTCCAAGCATCTTCCTTCCTTCATGTAACATTAAAGAAATGACTCACTAATGACTGTGTTTTTCACACAGTTTTTTTTCCCCCAGGAGCTTTTTTTTTCCTGCTGTTACATTTGAACCCTATGGGAAAGCGGCCAAGCTGCCTTCTTCAAGCACAGAAAAGTTGTTTTCTTTTTCTTATTAAAAGGCGCTGATGACATGAAAACAATGCAGCGGTCTCCCTTTTGTCGTGGTCAGGAGGAAACCTTGTATGTCGGAAACCGTTAGCTTTCCAGGAAATGGAAAAGAAAAGAACCCGTGTTCCATTGGATCCAATGTAGTTATTATTTAGTCGCAAACTCTTGTTAACCACTTAAACCCCATATGGTTGATGCGGAGTCCAGTAGGGCTCTAAGCTAGTGTATTTTCAGTTTTCTGTTATTGTATAATAGACGTTCGACAAGCTCACAACGCGTCGCAGTGCATCGCGTCGCGTTGTGAGCTTAACCATGGATGCTGGGGTTAAAGTGGTTAATACGTTTAATTGGTTGAATATGTATGTAATCCACTGCATTTCATTTTCAAAATATTTCAAATATAGCGAAAATAACCCATCTACAAGCTCACAACACGTTGCGATGTGATGCGCTGTGAGCTCGTAGATCGGCTGTTTTTGCCACGCTGACACGGAAAAGAAGTGGCATTCATTTACGAAAGAACAAAAACCCATTAAAAAGTTGAAATTCGGAGATACAAGGTTCCAGCCCGGTTTGTTTTGTGAACATACCTTAAAGTACAACTTTTGGGAGGAAAGAATATTTAATCACCTCAAAGTTGTATTTGTCCTCAACTCCCCATGCAGGACTGTAAATCTCTCCAGCTTGGCTTTGCGGTTTTTAATTATTCAGTGATTTTAACAGATTAGTCGTGGCTAATACCTTTGGCAGAATCAAGACAGAACTCTTTTTTTCTCTGTTTACGTTGTGTTGCATAACACGATGGCTGCCATATTGCAGTGTGTTATTTTAAGAATTGTTTATACAGCACTTCTTTAATTAAAATAAAAAAACTGTAATTAGGGCTGCGACTGTTGATTATCTGCTTAGCGCTTATTCTATTGATTTCATTTTTGATTAATTGAATAATCAAGAAGCAAATGTTTGAATATTTATTTTTTATAGTACAACAGTGTCGTGCGAAATAGTATCTAAGTAATATCTAAAAGCTCACAATGTGTCAAAAGCTTGTATTTTGGATTTTTTTATTAAAATTGAACACCTAACTGTAGCAAAACAATAAAATAATGTAAAAATGCTAATGTTAGGCCATAATGAAAGAGCACTGCCTGCCCCATTAAAAGACACTGTAGTGTAACAGAAATAACCACAACACTAGGAAAGAGTGATAATCTGAACAATAAAAATGCAAAAAAAACAAGGTTGAATGTTTCTTCAATAGCTCACTCTCCAACAACTACAATAATATCTAATTCAAGCAAAAGCGATAATAAGTAATGTGTAATGTTTAGTCTCGCTCAAGCGATTTTAATAAGAACCTTAGTGAAATTTAAGCTTCTACCTTTTTACATAAAATAAACGCTATATAAGTGTGAAAAACAGAGTTTGCTAAGCTGTGAATTTTCAGCTGCTGTTTCCCTCCATTACCAATCAAAATGTGCTTGGCTGTTAGATCTAAAACTACCGTTCTGCACATACTGTAGGGAATAAAAAGTTTAAAGTCCTTTTCTAACATCCAGCCAGAAGAGAAAGCTAAAATAAATACGTGTTGCTGTCGGGCAGAATCCTCTTATCTCCATTTTCTAACTTTTTGTGTTTTTTCGTAAATCAACGCCCTACTTGATCGTGCTACAGCGTCACACAAAACACATGAAAAGTAACGTTTTGAGCTTGTAGATCTGCTACTTTTGATGCTTTTGAATTTGAATCCAGAAAAGTAACAGTTTTGGACATATGAGGTTTCCACCCGACAGAGACGATGTGTATGGCAGCTGAAATGTATCCAGAGGCCATAGGAAAGGGCCAAATACCAGCAATAACAGCATCTGCATTAGTTCTCTGTAAGGCAGGGTAAAGGTTTCAGTAAGCTGTTATTCATGAGTTTGAGCCTTACTGATCCCTATCAAAAATACATTACGAATTAATCACTCATGCCTGAAAGCTGCTAGATTTCTTGAAATTATTTATACTTTATTTATATATATTTTTTAATCCTTTTATTAAAATTGGCTAATGGGCGGGACCTCTTACGTCACTCTGACCAGCATGATATAACTACGAGAGTGAGACTCTAGCGTTGACTCTCATTGTAAGAATGGAATGCGGAAGTTCTCTTTCTCAATGAGGACGTTCCAATGTTTGGAACTACAGGAGGCAACATCCCGCTTTGCGGCGAGATCAAAGCGTGACGCAACTCTCTCTCTCTGACTCTGACACAGCCATGACACAGATTGGATTGGATAACCATTAACCCATTGAGGCCTGAGGTTCCAACCAATTCTGCAAAATGTCTTCTAAATCCGGTTTTCTGAAAAACGTATGTTTCTATGTCAGTGGTTTTCAAACGCTTTCATGTCAAGGACCCCCAAAATGATATATATTTGGCCGCCGACCCCCATCTCAAAATATTTTGTTCCAGGGACCCCCAGAAGCAAAGATTTGAGTTCATGTTTGCTTTAAAAGAATATATATATTCAAAGATTTGCACACATTTTCATGATTTTTCAAAAATAGCAGATCTACAAGCTCATAGCGCGGCACTCGGTGCCGCGCTATGAGCTTGTATATCTGCTATTTTTGAATAACCAAAGTGTAAAATAATGCTTTTTAGCTCAAATCAAAAGGTGACACAGATGCGTTCCAGGTCTTAATGGGTTAATGAGTTCCCAATGCAGTTACGCCGATCTACAAGCTCAAAACGTGTCACATCGTGACACGTTTTGAGCTTGTAGACGTGCTATTTCCACTGTTTTTGAAAATATATGAAACATTTAAAAAAAAAAAGTATATAAATAAATCGTGATTAGGCGATTATGTAATAATTGTGCCAATGCCGATGAAAAAAAAAACGCCCGTTCAAACAATCCTTCTGTTCTTCAAAGCCACCGTCTGCAGCCATCAGACCGCCAGCACATTAATTAGTCGTCGAAGAAGCGCTTGGCTCTAATGTGGGCCGCACACCAGGAAGATGTCAATTATTAATGAACAAGTTTTAACCTATTGATGTAAATGATGACACAAAACTCAGCCTCCCCCCTTCCAAAATAAGTGTCTCATTTATTTTAATCATTAAACTGAAGAAAGTGTAGACGTCTTAACATTGAAATTAAAACTGATCAAAGTGTATTGGCAACTTGTAGCACCAACATAGCTTTGCATCATTTAGAAGACAACTCGCAAAACAGTATTTCCAGGCACCGGAGCCTGCCCCCGTTGGAGGAAGAGGCTAGGGCTGCACAATATATCGAAAATGTTTTAAGAGGAGCAGCGAGAGACTGTATTACTGAGTTGGTGGCATATAATCATATTCATTGTCAATAGCAGCTGTAGCCAGGTGTAATGTTTTCTGTAAAACCATGTTGTTGAAATGGAAATATAATCCATTTCTATCTTCTTCTTTTTTCAGTGTGTGTGCGCATACACTAGGCTATTCATTGTCTGGGTTCTGTGTGTGCAGCAAACCTAAGGCAGAAAGACATTAAGACTGTATACTTCAATATGTGTTTACTTATCGTGAGTAATATCGTCATCGCAATATTCAACAATGTAACCGCATATTGCATGTATTCCTAATATTATCGTGCGGCCCTAGAAGAGGCCATCACCTGGTGGTACTGGGGTGGAAGTCTAAAATAAAATGTAATGCCTACAATTCCAAGTGCTTATCGGGGTGGGGGGTCCCCAGTTCAAATCTGATTATTTCGGGGGGAGTCGCAGTCTGAAAAGTTTGGGAACCCTCCCTGCGTAGAGGAGACGAGAGTAACCTTGGCTTCCCAATCTTGGGCATGTCATTATAGCGCTGTGATGCGTCGGTGAGCTTGTAGATAGGCTATTCTCGCAGTAATTTAGAATATATCTGTGGTTCAGTGGTTAAGTAGTCTCTAGAGAGAGAGAGAGTGTTGGCCCACACAGTATCTCTTGGCCTACGCTATGTCGTGCCTTCATCAAAATCTAAGGCAGGTAAAAGAAGCTTTAATTATTTGGGGCAGACCAGATTCGAATTGGCTTCATTGATTTCTCTAAGGAGTTTTAACAGGATTACCATGGGCACACTTACCAGTAGCTGCTCCTGCTTTGATGTGTAGCCAATTTTATACTGGTTTCTTTCTTGATCTGTTCTTCTTAACTCTAATTCTATTTTCTACTTTTATTCTCCTTGAGCTAGCTGGGTAGTCGGCGGATGCTACATGGTTGTCATTTGTATTGTCCTGTGTTTGTTATTCTGGCTGTGTAAACTGTGTAATATCTCTGCCAGTTCACACTGGTAAAATAGACTTTAGTCTCAATTTGGTTTTATACTGGTTAAATAAAATGCTTCCGCCTAACGGTCTGTTTATCGGAAGAGCTGAAAAAGCTCCCCTACTCCTTGAGCAGTGGGTGTAAATCAGTGGTTCTTAAACGTTTTCATGTCAAGGACCCCCAAATTAACACGTATTTGACCACGAACCCCCAACTGAAAATCCTTTGTGCCAGGGACACCCTATGCATGATTTGTGGTGTTATTATAAATATATTAAAAAAGCGAATTCTTTTCAAGATTTTTTTGAAAATGCACGGTGGCCAGGTGCAGTCGGTAGCGCGGTCGCCTCACAGCTAGGTTTTATTCCCGCTGTGGGCGCTGGTAGCGTGTCCTCTCCTCTGCATCATCAGTGCCCATACCATAGGTGCGGTTGGCGAAAGGGCCTTTCTGTGTGGAGTTTGCATGTTCTCCCCGTGTCTCCTAGGGTAGGTACCCTCACAAAAACATGCAGTAATCCTGGTCGCTATACCGCCTCCCCCTTGATAGCCGGGGCGCCTGATGGAGGGGAAAGGAACTGGTTGGAATAACGTGTTCATTCCACGTGCTACGTCCAACCGGGGAAACTCCCCCCTGTCAGGTGATAAGAAGGCTAGTTGGCTCTCATGCATTGAAGGAGGCATGAGCTTGGCTCTGGGCTCCCTAGGCTGGCAGGGGGAGTGTAGCGCCCAGGATTACTTAGACAATTGGCACTGGGTGAAAAGGGGGTGCAAAATCGTGGGATGAAAATAAAAATATGCCGATACATATAGGATTCAAGTGCTTAAACTTTAATGCGATATTAACTAATTTATCTGGGGACCCCTGGAACCCCTTCAAGGACCCTTGTGGAGAGAACCACTGGTGTAAATAATTCCTACTGGGAACCAAATTAGTCGAAGCCTACAGTACCTAGGTTGCTGCATAGCAGAAATGGAAATTTAAAAAAACATATTTTAAAGGTATTTGAAGATAATATGTCCGTGAATGACAAACAGATGACAGCCTCCTGTGCGGGACATTCAGGGGGGCGTTGGTACAGACTGTCTGTAGCATTGGCAGACTGTGGAGGAGCTGTCTGGCTGGACAGACTTGTGGTTAAGTGGGTAAACAGGTCACTCTGGGACATGGCAGGACTTTCATTGAATAATTTAAATCGATGTCGTCAGTCAGTAGCTCCGTCTCAGGTAGAACTATCCTTAAAGTCTCATTTCTATGCATGCTAAAGCTTCCCTGGCTAATGGGATATGCTGAAGGTCAGAATGATGGGGGGGATAAAAAAAAACAGGACTACAATTCTAGTATTTTTTTTAGTATTAAACAAACTAGTATTTAATAAAGGAAACACGTTTTGTACAACTTGGATATATGGATGGATAGATGGACTGATGCAAGTAATATACATGTAGACCAGGGGTCTTCAATGTTTTTTCAGGCCAAGGACCCCTTAGCTGAGAGAGAGATGAAGCAGGGACCCCCACTACATATTGTATAAGATTGTGTTGCATATTATACTTCTTCAGAGATATCATAGATAGCTTCATAGACTTGACGTGCATTATCTTTCCTATTAATTTGTTGGATTTGTGTTAATGTGTATTTTCAGACGGTTAACCTTTTAAACCCTTAATATTTTGTCAACTTGACCGTTGGCCGCTCTGTACTTGGTCTGCTCCTTTTTCCCTCTACGCCAACTCTCCGAAAATAGCCGATCAACAAGCTCACAACAAGCTCACAACTCACAACAACCTCACAATGCCTCGCAGCGCGAGGCGTTGTGAGCTTGTTGATCGGCTATTTCTGGCTAATGTTCCCCCATCACACAAAGATTTCGCGGACCCCCCTGTAGTAACTCTGAGGACCCCTCTAGGGGTCCCAGACCCCCTGTTGAAGACCCCTGATGGATAGATAGATGAATGAATGGATAGATGAATGGATGGATGGATAAATGGATGGACTGGTGAATTGATGGAGTGAGGATTCACAGTTTTTCTAGTCGTAGCCCAGTAGGATTAGTAGTAGATCAGTATCGGTGATGGCATTGATTGCAAAGAAGAATTCCTGTAGAATCGTTCCTGCAGTCGTCAACAACCCTGAATTACTAGACACTTAAGATTGTGCTGAAGAGGACATAACATTGCCCAGGGCAACATTTAACTGCCTATACTTCAGAGATTGGATAATTGCAAAGTAAAGGAAATTAAACAACTTCCACTCATGTGATCAGTTGATTCTTGATAAACAACTTCAATATTTATAAGCAGAAACTGTTGTTTTATAAATTTAATTACTGACAGATATAACGACCTCCTGATTAAATGCATCTTTGAAATGTGTTAAGCAGTGAATTCATTGATGGATCAGTAATATTAAGACGGTTATACGATGGCCTCTGCTATGATGAGTATGATGATTGTGGATGTATTCAGAAACCATAGGAAAGGGCCAAATACCAGCAATAACAGCATCTGCATCAGTTGTCTGTAAGGCAGGGTAAAGGTTTCAGTAAGCTGTTATTCATGAGTTTGAGCCTCGCTGATCCCTATCAAAAATACATTATGAGTGAATCACTCCATATGCCCTATTTCAGAAATAGGGAAAATAGCCGTACAAGCTCACAACGTGTAGAGCTGCTAGATTTCTTGAAATTATTTTGTCCTGAAAATGTTTAGAACATTTCTATCAAACGCAATGGCCAAAGAAATCTAGTAACGGGCAAAAAAGGAAGTAAGAGATCCACAAACCAAAGTTGGCTGCGTGCGACCCCATGTTTGTGGAACGCCAATCTAAGCGATGCGATAACAAATGCTTGTGCCGCTCGCCTTCAAGGCTACAGCATTGTAGTGTGTTGTTGACATGTGAAAAAAGCAGTCATTTATAGAGGCAGAGCCATTTATTGGAATAATGTACCACTTGACATTAATCTAATGTCTCCTTTAACCCTTTAAGACCTGGAACGCATCTGTGTCACTTTAGATTTCTTTATATATATACAAGCTATATATATATATATATATATATACAAGCTATATATATATATATATATACAAGCTCATAGCGCGGCACCGAGTGCCGCGCTATGAGCTTGTAGATCTGCTATTTTTGAAAAATCTTGAAAGAAAATGTTTTAGATTTTTTTTTCAAAAAAATGTTTTTTTTTAAAGAATTGCCTCAGGTCTTAAAGGGTTAAGAAGAGGCATTTACTGGACTGCAGATTTTACGTTATTTCGTACCAGTGTTTATTTTCGTATCTGTTTTTATATTGATATTGATGTAACTGTAATGTGAATGAATGCAATTTGACATGGTAACTTTTGAATGTGTTTTGTAATATGTTTTTTCTGTGGACCCCAGTAAAAGACTAGCCATGGCATTATCAGCTAACAAATAAACATCCAGTACTTGACCTCGTCTCCTCCTATCTTCTCTCTCTGTGTGTCTCGTCCGCAGGACAACAGTCGGCGGGTGGAGAACATGCTGCGGCTGTGGATCATCGAGGCCAAAGACCTGCCCGCCAAGAAGAAGTACTTCTGCGAGCTGTGCCTGGACGACTCGCTGTACGCCCGCACCACCTGCAAGCTCAAGACGGACAACGTGTTCTGGGGCGAGCACTTTGACTTCAACAACCTGCCCGCCGTCAAGAGCATCACCGTGCACCTCTACAAAGACACGGACAAGAAGAAGAAGAAAGACAAGAACAACTACATAGGTGAGGACTGGAGGGGGAGGGCCTGTCGCGATTGTTACTTGATCACCCCGATCACAATAGGCTCTATGCACAGCAGCCATATTGGAAAGAAATGGGCCTCTTCTTACTTCCTTCACAGGTGTTACCAATGATACTAATGAAGGCTCCGTTCCATTCTGGTCAGGGTGCTGATATCGTGCATGTTGGCTCACTAGAAACACTCCATTTTGGTTCCCAAATGGCCCCTTATGGTGGGTGTGTAACTCTGAGAGTGTACAAACGGGTCCATTTGGTTCCATTTGTACACTCTCAGAGTTATGGGGGTCCTTGAAAATAAGGCAACCACTATGCCACACTAAATGGAACGGGGAGCCGTCAATGATTAGTGTCATTGGTAACACCTGTGAAGGAAGGAAGGAAGGGGCCCAATTCATTCCCAATATGGCTGCTGTGCATAGAGCCTATTATTTGAGATAATCGCAGTTATTTCGCATTTTCGTCAGAATTGTTTCCATTCGTCTATATAAATGAATCGAATGATAAATACAGATCGACTATTTTAGCTATTTTTTGACATTTTTGAAAGTCTATAAGTATTAAATATATTTTGGTTTCTTGGCCACAGTACATTATTTATTTTCGTTATTGATACAGGTCATTTCTGTGTTTATTTAGTTTATTTTATTTTTCATATCTACGCTGTGCAACGTTTTGTTTACAAAGCCTAAAAAGCCAGCAGAAAGGCATCCAATAATCAATGCAAAAAAAATACATTTAAATCACAATTATTTGTATGACAATTAATCGTCAACTAAAAGCATCATGATCGTTGCTATCCCTATCGAAAAGGTTCAGTTCAGAATTCAATGGACAGGTGGCCCATGTTGTGAGGGTTCGCCGCTATGGTGTGACATCATCACGCTCTCTTTCTTGGACACACAGGACTGGTCAACATCCCTGTGGCGGCGGTGACGGGCCGCCAGTTCGTGGAGAAGTGGTATCCGGTCAGCACGCCCAACCCCGCCAAGGGCAAGACGTCGGGGCCCATGATCCGGATCAAGGCGCGCTACCAGAGCATGAGCATCCTGCCCATGGAGATGTACAAGGAGTTCGCCGAGTACACCACCAACAACTACATGCTGCTGTGCTCCGTGCTGGAGCCTGGCATCAGCGTCAAGAACAAGGAGGAGATGGCGTGCGCCTTGGTCCACATCCTGCAGAGTACTGGGAAGGCCAAGGTCAGTAGTGCTGCTGCTGCCGTTGTTGTTGTTGTTGTTGTTGTGGTGATCTCTCCATTCTCTCTTCATTCATCAGTGGTTCTCTTTTTTAATTTCACATAGTTTACCCCCAGTTGGATATGCATTAGGCCAGTGGCTCTCAAACTTTTTTTAATGTCAAGGTCCCTCACAGCTCTGAGAGTGTACAAAATGGAACGGCGCCATTTATACACCCTTAGAGTTACAGACCTCTAAGTGTCTATTTGGAATATCCTAACAGAACCCTGAGGGTCCCTAGAGCACCACTGTATTAGGCCAAGGAGGACCCCCCATTTGATACAATATGAGACGCCATTCAACCACGCTCGTTTCACACTGTTTCACAAATACTACATCACAACTTGGTCATACAAACATTTTTTCAGTCGTGACATTTTATGTTGCTTTAATCCATACCTTTCTGAGAAATGGTGGATTTCAATGATGTAATTATTATTGTGCAATAGAAAAAAAATGTATGTCACGAAAATGAGGCTCACTCCAGTGAGCCGATCCAGCCATTGGCCTGGATGCTCATACGATGAACTCTTGACCAGATCAAGAGGAGACAGCAGGTGATTTCCTGTTCTTGCAGGGAAGCGGTATTGCATTTTTGAAGGAGCGCTAATCCCTAAGCATGTCCCCCCCCGCAGGGCTAACACACTAAAGCTCAGACATTCCTCTGTAGCGGTGCCGTAGCCTCATGCCAGACTGCTCTGCCGTGGTCTGTCCCTCAACAGGAGGTCAATTAGCTGGAGATAATCTTCAAATCCATCTTAGACAGCTGTGTTTTGCCATGACTGTACTGCTTCGCTCCCTGTGTCTCTGCACTTCCTGTTTGGGGAAAAAAACTAAGATTTTGGCTATGCACACATACGCACAGACACACACACGCACACACACACACACGCACGCACACACTCACACACACACACACACTTGTCTTTTTGGCATCTGGAACTTGCATCAAGGACGGTTCACGAGAAGTCAACATCTTGCTTTGCTTGTTGAAAACCCCCCTTGCAGCCAGAACTGCAGACTCACTCTCAATTTTCCGCTGCAGTCAGTTCACCTCTTCTGACTCCACCTCATCCCCCCTATAGCACTCCTCTCTCCTTGTGTACCTTCTTGTCATCTTTTGTCGATAGATGCTATTTTGCTTTTTCTAGAATAGAATATTTCAGAGAAGCACATTGTTTTAGACAGATGCTAGGTTCATTGTTTGCCTGGTATCGGTGTCTTTGAGGCACTGCATTGTTCTCTTTACACTCTACGTACGTATGTGACTATGTTTACCCTGTTGTTTGCTGACTTGATTCATGCTTATGCCTAATTTATGCCCCGTTTGTACGACTGCGTTGCAGACCGACAGTGGCGTGCACAGACATTTTGAGGGGCAGGTGCTCAAGTAAATTATACTTTTTTTTGTTTACTTGGTCTGGTCTTTTTTCCCTCTACACCTATACCTCTTTGCCAAAAATAGCCGATCTACAAGCCCACAACGCCTCGCGCTGCGAGGCGTTGTGGGCTTGTAGATCTGCTATTTTTGGCTAAAGTTCTCCTCAGAAAAGGGATGCTAGGTTTCGAGTGGTTATGGTAAAAAGAAAAATCCTATCACATAAAGATTTGGCGGACCCCCTGTAGTAACTCTGAGGACCCCCTAGGGGTCCCGGACCCCCTGTTGAAGACCCCAGCTGTAAACTGAAGGAAAAAAAAAACTTTTTTTTTTCTTTTTTTCAAAAGGGCACTTCTGGTCAAGAGGGCAAAGGGCAGGTGCTCTAGCACCACCTAGAGTCTATCTGTGCACGTCCCTGCAGACCAAAAATAGCAGATCTATAAGGTCACGAAGCGTCGCTGAAGACGCTGTCAGGTTTTGAGCTTCAGCTAGACAAAGTATAAATCAGGCTTTTACTCTGATCTTGCACTTGTAAGTCTCTCTTGCTAGAGCCTCTGCTCAATCCCTAACATTGAAAGTTTTATGAACATTGCTAAGTATACAGTATTTCAAGTTTTATTGTACAGCCAGAGGCCATCTCATGTCTAGACTGACAAGTCGATCTCTAAAACGCTTCACTCAACTTACAGACTGTTGACAACCTCCCAGCCTTCATGCTAAAACCGGCCTGGGTGGAAGCAATTGGGAGAGTTTTAACCCATTCAATCCGGGAACGCATCTGTGTCATTTTAAGATTTCTTTGGGCTATTCAAAAATAGCAGCTATACAAGCTCATAGCGCGGCACAGAGTGCATTTTTGAAAAATCTTGAAGATTTGTGCAAATCTTTGAATATATATTTGTTAAAGGAACATTGTTTACTCAAATCTTTACTTCTGGGGGTCCCTGGAACAAAATATTTTGAGATTGGGGGTCCGCGGCCAAATACATATCATTTTGGGAGGTCCTTGACATGAAGAAGTTTGAGAACCACTGATATTATAGCAACATAATTATTTTATTTTTTTAAACAACTGTTAGTATTTAAAAGACATTAGTAGAATCCACAGAAGCAACGATTTGAGTTAAACATGTATATAGCTATGAGCTTGTAGATCTGCTATTTTTTAATGGCCAAAGAAAAAAACCCGGTCTTAATGGATTAAGGACAAAACTGCATCGCAGAACCCATCATCCACATTCTTTCGGGTGGTCCTTCATACTGGGGTGGGGCCGGCCCAGTGACATGATCGGTTTCCAACAGCAGTGGTGCTTAGGTATGTTAGCAGCTGTTCTGGCTGCTTTTGGGATTTTGAAGTCCCCCAGACATGATCGTATAGGCGGAGATCTCCCCGACTTTGTCTGGCAACAATGCGAGACTAAAAGACAATTTCTAATTGTTTTGGACAAACGTAGCCATCATCCACTATGACAAGAAGCAAGCAGCCACCATGCTGTTATCCTTTCTCAACATGACTCATAAACATCTCTGGTTCTGGTTGTTGGCAGTCAGTCCGTATATCTCCTCTCCTTCTGCCTCGTCAGTTCTCTGGGACAACCTTCATGTTCTTGACAGCTTCTCATCAGCACAGCTTTACAGCTCTCTCCTCTCCCTGCCTCCTATACCAGCTCAGTGCTGAGAAGTGTTGTAAGAAGTGATGTCTATATCCACACAATGTGCTGTGGATCAAGATTCTTGAAAAGTGGCCAATACCAAACACAATATACAAGTAAAAGAGCTGCATTAAGGTGGCTTTCCACCAAACAGACTACTTCGGACGGAAGTAGTCGGAAGTAAAAAACGTTCTGCGCAAACTCTCGTCGGCCGACGGTACATTGTGCGCATGCGTTGCCAGGTCTGCTTATTATAAGCAACTTTGGGCTTGTTTTCCTGTAAAGTCGCTTGTAAATATTCATAGTTGCGGTTTGCTTTTGTTTGGGCTCGTTTCTGAAGTGTAGTTGCTTATTTGGGCTTGCTTTCACTTTTTGAAAATAGCTGATGTAATAGGGATCAAGTGGTAAAACTCGTCGCTTCTTTTGCGACGCGTTGTGAGCTCTAATTGTGAGCTCTAATTGTGAGTTCTAATTCGTTCTATATTCTGATAGTAATCATTGCTATAGAGCAGGGGTCTTCAACGTTTTCAGGCCAAGGACCCCCTAGCTGAGAGAGAGATGAAGCAGGGACCCCCTCTATAGGCCTATTGTATACAATTGTGTTTCAGATAAACCTTTGCTGCTCTTTTTTCCCTCTACACCTGTAACTCTTTGCCAAAAATAGCCGATCTGCAAGCTCACAACGCCTCGCAGCGCGAGGCGTTGTGAGCTTGTAGATCGGCTATTTTTGGCTAAAGTTCTCCTCAGAAAAATGGATGCCAGGGTTCAAGTGGTTAAGGTAAAATAAAAAAATCATATCACACTAATATTTGGCGGACCCCCTGTAGTAACTCTGAGGACCCCCTAGGGGTCCCGGACCCCCTGTTGAAGACCCCTCTGCTATAGAGTGTTTGTTCTGTAGCAGAAGTCTCCCCGCCGTCTCTCCAGCTCCTTTTCAGCTGGGTTGCCAATTTCAGCCAATCTGGAGAGAGTGCCCATTTATCAGCTTCAATTTTGTGCTGTTCCAATTTTGTCTGCTCACTTCTTTGTGTCATCACTTACAATTTCACTTGTTTATCCTGTATCCTGTGTGAGTTCTCTCTCCCGATTGGATGAAATACGTATCCCGAACCTGAAAATGCTGTCGTCTGTTCACTAAGAGCGGGAGCGATTACTGAGTATATATTTAACAAAACAATATCACTTACCCTCACCTTTAACCCGTTAAGACATGGAACGCATCTGTGTCACTTTTTCATTTGAGCTAAAAAGCATTATTTTACACTTTGGCTATTCAAAAATAGCAGATATACAAGCTCATAGCGTGGCACGAGCTTGTAGATCTGCTATTTTTGAAAAATCATGAAAATGTTGCAAATCTTTGAATATATATTGTTTAAAGCGAACATTTTGAACTCTATTCTTTGCTTCATGGGGGTCCCTGGAACAAAACATTTTGAGATGGGGTCGGCGGCCCAAATACATACAATTCTGGGGGTCCTTGACATGAAAAGGTTGGAGCACCACTGATGTAGAAACACAGACATTTGTAGAATCGGCTTCAGGTCTTAATGGGTTAATCGCCGTTTTTTGTATGACAATTAATCGGCGACTAAAATATAATGATGGTGACAGCCCTAGCTACCATAGAGTGGGGCGCTGATAGCTGCTGCTGATGGATGTTAAGGTCTCTACAGCTCCCTGGATAGACAGGGTCACATTCTTAATTACCTCACATTAAATGTCAGTATTCCTGTGAAGCACTGAAACCTTATTTCTCACCTCAGATTCGCTGACTCTGCGTTTTTTCCGGTTGCCAGGGAAACAAGCTTTTAAAACTTTAATGCCGAAAGGGATGTTGTTGTTTCAAGGTTGGTTCTTGTCAGTGGTGGAAGAAGTAACTCCGATTTGTTTTATTAAGTATAACTAGCAAGCAATAGAACCTCCAGTTCCCTTTATTCCACCTTTGAAAATAGCATTTCTCGGCCAAAAATACATAGTAAAAAAAAAAAAGCACACAGGAGTCGAGATAAAGGATTTTTAAGTAATAAGTTAACCAAGAAGTGAATGGTGCAGTAAATCTTTGGATCACGTTATATTGGGTTCTGGACCCCCCCCCCCCCCCCCAAAAAAAAGAAAATGTCAATGGCGCTCTGGGCTTATGAAAATTTGGGCAATGGCAGTTATGGCACTGGATGAGTTAATACCAATTGGTATTGTGTGTTATATACCCACACGTTTAGCTGTGTTGCTCATTCCACGAATGCCCGATCCTTAACAGCTGTACCTCGTTGTAAAGGTGACTAATCAACGATAAAAATGATATAACACAATACATAATAATTTTTAAAGGGGAGAAATAATCGACCGAAGTTAAGTTTCCGAACTTTTTGTGGGCATTTTATATAGCAATTATATTGTATTAACCATACAGATTGGACAAAATTACCTTTTATTCCTAAAAAAAAAGTTGCGTAGTGCCGCTTTAAGTGCAGTACTTGAGTAAATGTACCAGCAGTGCTTCTGGTGAAGCAGATTGAGTCATCAATGACATCCTCAGCAGTTGGATGTGTTTGACTCAGCTGAACAGTTCAGTGTGTCACCGTTCACTTCTCCTGCAGGCCTTGTTGAAAGAAGAATGGCTGCAATAAGTCTAAGTGAATCTGTAGAATTGAATAGATGTATTAGACTGCTGTAAAAGAGGAATTTAGTAACTTAATTAAAGCCGGTGTCAAGCTAAGCAGCCGTTCTCATTGTTTCACTGGCTTTCCTCTTACGGTAAAGCACTTTTTAACGGTGTAAAACAGGACAATGAAAGGCTATTACTGGGATGATTAAAAGCTGTGTGTGTGTGTGTGTGTGTGTGTGTGTGTGTGTGTGTGTGTGTGTGTGTGTGTGTGTGTGTGTGTGTGTGTGTGTGTGTGTGTGTGTGTGTGTGTGTGTGTGTGTGTGTCTGTGTCTGTGTCTGTGCGCGTGTGCCTGTGCATAGTGCATACCCATTTTTTGCTTTAAGTCCTAACTAGTAGACGAGTAATATCAAGGCAAACACAAGCATAACCTCAAAAACTTTCCAATATGTATGGGGATAATATGATTACTACTACTACTATCAGAACAACCAAAGTCACTTCGGGAGGGAAGGTTCTCGACCTGAACAAAACAGACACATTTCCGTGTTCTTGAAGCCAGACACCCCTCTGCGAGGCAACTCGCTCGAGGCAATTAGTATATACACACTTTAACACTTGTTATTTTATATTTGTGGCAACAGTGAAAACTCTTCATTCTAAAAAAAAATGCATATTAGGTCAACCGTGCGTTCTTATTTTAAGTGCCAATGTTCTGTTTTTAGCGAACAAAAGACAGTTGCTTCCCCACTCAAACGCACTTGCCTGTCAGGGCAGCCTGAAAGCAAACTCCACTTGCCCGAACGTTTTACTTACTTGCCACGGGCAGTCGGGCAACCGTTAGTGTTAACTAACGGTGCCAGGGACCATGGGGGGTCCCTGGCACAAAACCTTTTCAGATGGGGTTTCACGGCCAAATATATATCAATTTGGGGCCCTTGGCACGAAAAGGTTTGAGAAGCACTGGACTACAGTGCTTTGAGTAGGGTGTGACCCCCCCCTCCCTCCTTCCTCCCAACGAGTACAAGTTCTATTTAAGAATCGAACCACTGCCTGACCAACAAGAATAAAAAAGCACAGGCTGTCCTGCAGAGCCATTGGCCGCCATGTTCAGCCTGTAGCAAAGCAGGAATAGTTTGTGGTTATTTGCTCTCTGTCTGTCTGTCTGTCTGGCCGTCTCCTCAGCACCACTCACTTTGCTGTTATTTAGTCTCGCAAGTGGATCCTGTTGCAGCTGCAGGACAACAAGTCTGGGTCTGTGATCCCCTTTCACCGTCTCATGCCCAATTTATGCCCCCCGGGGGGCGCACGGCGGCAGTCTGCGCCGAAAATAGCCGATCTGCAAGCTCACGGCGCTTCCGCCTCGCGCCGTGAGCTTGCAGATCGGCTATTTTCGGCACGCGACGCCGTCCGTTCGACAAAGTATTAATCGGGCTTCGCTCTCTCTTCACCCTCTATTTTTTGCCTCTTTAATTCTGTGCGTCTGCCTCTATTATTAATACCAAGTCGTACTTCTAATTTCAGCCGTACTATCTGTAGCATTTAGCTGTGGGAACGAGGAAGGGCAGTTAAAGGGATAGTTCACCCCCAAAATGACTTTTTTTCTATCGATTTCTCACCCCATGGAGACATGAATTAATTTGTAGTTTCTGTCGGTTCCCGTAGGACACACAAAGGAGACTCTTTGTGGCTCCTACTGGAGCCGCTGGTGGTCATCACATTATTGGCTTAGGAATGCGACAACAACAAAAAAATCTCCATGAATTCAAGTCTCCATGGGGTGAGTAATCGATCGAAAAAAAAGTCATTTTGGGGGTGAACTATCCCTTTAACCTTTGCATTACAATCACTGCTGTAACAGCTAGATGCATTGGTACTCCTGAAGAGGATAGAATTTGTTTTATTATGTGACATCATTATATGAGGAATTAGGGTTAACCTTTTTTGGTTAGAAATTATGAAAGACTTGAATTATGTTTTAGGAAAGGTATTTTCTTTTTAGCAGATTCAAGGCTTGGGAAAAAGGACAGAATGTTCTGTTCTGGATGTACAGTACGAAATGGAGTTTGAAAAACAGAGTATTTCTATATTGTACACCTATGCAATGAATGGAGTATATGTCGTGTCCTATGAAGTCCATGTGGGCTGGTGGCACCTTTTGGTGCATGACACAAAAATGAAGAAATCTATCTATCTGTAAGGAGAGAGAGTCAGAGGGCCTCTCTCTGTGTCGATCCTGTCACTCAATGAAGAGAAGCAGCAGCTCTTTGTTGTACCGTGGCAGCACCTGAGCCATTTGGTGACAGATGCAGCGCACATTTTAGTCACAAATTGCTCAGGTTTCAATGAAATCTAGGGTTTTGTCAGGAGTTTTCTAGTTAGAACCCAAAGCAGTTAGATGCAAACAAAACTTTGGGAGTGGAAAACTGAAGTTTCTTTCTGTACCAGTACTCGGGTAAAACATACAGGAACGCATCTCGTGTCATTTTAAGATTTCTTTTGCTATTCAAAAATAGCAGATATACAAGCTCATAGCGCGGCACCGAGTGCCTCGCTATGAGCTTGTAGATCTGCTATTTTTGAAAAGTCGTGAAAATGTGTGCAAATCTTTGAATATATATATATATTTTTTAAACAATTTTAGATAAAAGCTTTGCTTCTGGGGCGTCCCTGGCAGGGACTTGCTGTTCACTGGGAAATGTGGGACAACTTCCGAACGGCCGGTCCATTCCAGCCCGAACCAGGCCGGGTGTTTAAAAAAAAAAAAGAGCAGCACCTCTTCGTTATACCGCGGCACCTGAGCCATTTTGCTGACGGATGCAGCGTGCACAACCCCATGTGCAGCGCTCACTTTAGTCACAAAATGCTCAGGTTGAAATGAAATCGAGGGTTTTGTTAGGAGTTTTCTAGTTAGAACCAAAAGCAGGAAGAATCAGACAAAACTTGGGGAGTGGAAAACTAAAGTTTCTTTCTGTACCAGTACTCAGGTAAACATACAGTACCTGCTGTAGCCAACACAAACGGGCTACAAAAAAACAGACAAACCGACAAACACTCAAACAAGGAAACATGAGAGGTGTATACACACACACACACAGGGAAACTAACTAGACACAGGTGTACACAATCAGCACTGGATATGATGCTGAGGCACAAAGAGTGTAAATAAGGAACAAAATGACAGATTGTAACAGGGTCGGGTACCATTTGAAATGTGCCTTTTTTTTCTCGATAACACTAACGGTTATCCGAAACGGTTCCAATCCGTAAAACGGGTAAATTGTGTATCTTCACTGTCGGATGGAAACCTTGAATCATTACTTTTCAGGACAAAAAGAGCCAAAAAAAGAACGGTGTGTTCCAATGGATAACTTTTTTTAAATCATATTTAGTCACTAGCTCCTGTTGCTAATACTTTTCATTGATTAAATTGTTTATAAATCCCACAGGCGGACGTAACAACTTTCAAATAAGCATACAGATCGGCTAATGATAATGATAATAATAATAATCTGACATTAATAGTGAAAAAAAACTGAAAATGAAATCTTGAGATATTGTTATAGATTTCTGCCCGACAGAATCTCTCTCTCTCTCTCTCTTATGTATACGTGCACACACACACACACACACACACACACACACACACACACACACACACACACACAATGAAGCAGCAGGGGTAAACAGAGTGTTCTATTTCGGTCAGTGCATTGTAATGCTTGGTAGTGGGCACTGCCAACCGAGCTGGCATGGATAATGGATTGTAGTCATGGATGTTATAATGAGCCCGAGCCAACACAAGGCGGCTGCTGCCTGGCTGGCTGGCGGCTGTTGAAAAAATAATAAATGACTGCTAGCCTTACGAATGTCTTCTGTACATCCTAAATGTGGACTAACCAGCCGGAGCCTTAAATCCAACATCAAGACGTGGTTAAAGCGTCCAGCTGGAACCCAGAGAAAGAGGGAGAGATGACTCACTCTTAGCACTCGTCTTTATGCTACTTTCTGCTTTTCGCTTTTGATCATCGGTGGAAGAAGTACATTACGATGTTCTACTTGAGTAGTAGCACTGCCACACAATGTAGAAATACAAGTTCAAAGTTTTACCTCGAGTAAAAGTACTGAAGTTACTGGCATCAAGATATACTTAAAGTACCAAAAGTAAAAGGGATTCATTATGCTGCATGTCCCATTTCGAATCGAGTTTTCTTTTTTCTTTTCTTTTTTTTTGTCAAACCTTTTCTAAATTTGTCAATCGTTCAAAAATAGCTGATCTACAAGCTCATTTGAATCGACAAAGTATATACTAGCCTAGGGGCTAAATTGGTGAAGGTATGTTTTGTAATAATAATCTAAATCTACATAGTAACTAGTAACTAACGTTTTCAAGTAAGAAGTACAATATTTGCCTCGTGAGATGTAGTGGAGTAAAAGTATAAAGTATTGAAAAATGGACATACTCGAGTAAAGTTAAAGGACTTAAGTACAGTTCTTTTACACTACTGCTTTTTGATCTTCTTTTTGTGATTACTAGTGATTTCCTTGTGTCTGTGTATTGTACATCATGTACCTGGACTGATGATAAACTGCATTATTATTATTTATAGCCTCCGGTTGAATGATCTCTCAGGGCTGTGAGAGAAGATAGGCTGTACGCTGGGGATGGAAGTTTGGCTGTCACGCCCGCTTCTCCGTTTGCGAAACGTTTCATCTTTTAATTTCAGTTCTTTCCGCCGCCCTAACAGCTGCCGGCTCGCCTGCCTTTCTCTTCTCTTCGCATGATTTCATGTTTTATTTATTTTATTTTAGTAATCTGTGGATAAGTGGTAGATTTAACAGTTATGCTGTTGTTGATTATTGTTGTGGTCTGGCGGCTTTTGCTGCACTTCTGTTTACTGTCTGGACAGCAACACCCAGACTGTGGCTAACAACCTTTTCTTGATCAGGGGACCCCGATGATATCGCAGTTCCATATTGGCACTGCCATATTTGACTTAACTCATCGAGTGCCATTCACGTGTTTCACGTGTTTTACCGCTATGGTGCAACGTGCCAATCACGTGTTTCACGTGTTTTTGAAAGAAATAGAAAAAAACAAGATATCATTATCTGAAGATTTGCAGCTCCATCCACTCCTTGTTTAACTTATAACTGAAAAAGGCTGTATCTCGCTTCCTAAGCACTTTTTTTTTACTTTGAAAAAAAAAAATCGCACTGACCAGAAATAGCCAGAAATAAGTCGGGCACTCAATGAGTTAAGTTGAAGTTGTTCTCTTA
This sequence comes from Gymnoscopelus microlampas, assembly GCF_963454915.1. Classification (NCBI taxonomy): domain Eukaryota; kingdom Metazoa; phylum Chordata; class Actinopteri; order Myctophiformes; family Myctophidae; genus Gymnoscopelus; species Gymnoscopelus microlampas. The sequence goes on from NC_139958.1 coordinate 12,232,862, forward strand.
TTTTGCACGGAGAACGTTTACATTTGGAAAGCCTTGTTGCATTTATGAATGCATCCATGCCAGGAGATATGTGGTGTTGTTACCTGACATTAGTTTTGGTGGAAAAAAGCCTGTGTATATACTGTATATATCGGTATCGGAAATTAATCCATTAAGACGGGGAACACATCTGTGTCATTTTATGATTTCTGTGGCTATTCAAAAATAGCAGATACACAAGGCAAGCTCACAGTGTGGCACAGAGTGCCGTGCTATGAACTTGTAGATCTGCCATTTTTGAAAGATCTCGAAAATCTTTGAATATACATATATATTTTTAAAAGCGATAATTTTTAACTCACATCTTTGCTTCTGGGGGTCCATGGAACAACATATTTTGAGATGGGGGGACAAATACATATCATTTTTGGTGATCCTTGACATGTTTGAGAACCACGGATTATAGCAACATACGTTTTTTCAAACAACTGTTAGGATTTAGAAAACATTTATATGATCCCCAGAAGCAAAGATTTAAGTTACAAATGTTAGCTTTACCAATATACATATATATTAAAAGATTTGCGCACATTTTCATGATTTTTCTAAATAAACAGCAGATCTACAAGCTCATAGCACGGTACTTTGTGCCGCGCTATGAGCTTGTAGATCTGCTATGTTTGAATAGCCAAAGTATAAGACAAGCACCCTGGGCAAGACCTGGGATGTTGGTTGTCTAGGAAGTTGACAACCGGAAATGGTTGAATTTGGCGGAAGTACCGCCCAAGGAAATGACGTTGATGCTTTACAAATCTGTTAACATTCTCTGTGAATGAAACGAGTGTTGTGATTGGTCAAAAAATATAGTTTCCGGGGGAAACGGAAATCCTGTCCACTCAGGACTTCCTAGACACTCACTGCTTTAGGTCGTGACCAGGCTCTTCTCTTTGCAGATGAGTGAGGCTGGGACCGAGGTTATAAGACAAGTGGTTAAAATCTAAAATGACAGATGCTTAAGTAACAGTACCAAAGTAAATAGTAGGTACTTCATCACTGCAGTGTCAGACCACTGCCCCATGACATTGAGCAATGACAACAAAAAAAAAAGTAATGTTTACTTCCAACTGCAGGGTTCACAGCGTTATCCACGCTGTGTCCTCCGTGTCTGTGACCAAACTACCATGTCAGGACACATAAACTGCAGAGTTGGCAGCTTCACACAGCAATAATAACAAGCCCTCTAACGCGCTGTTGGAATTCTGCCCACACAGTAGTAATACATCTTTCTTTTATGATCTAAAAATGTCTGTCCATGGTGGGAATTCCGTTTTGTTATGGATCTGGTATACTGTAGTTGCCCGGGCTTTTATGTAGTAGGGGGAGGAAGATGGTGTCTTGTTTTTGTGGAAGCAGTTTGTTGCTCCTTTGTTGGTCGGTCGGTCGGTGGCGAGAGATGGGTTTGGAGAAGCAGTGGTGGAAAAAGTACTCGAATGTTTTACTCAAGTATGAGTATCAATGCTTCAATGTAGAAATACTCTGTTGCGAGTAAAAGTCTTGTGAGCTTGTAGATCGGCTATTTTTCAAATGTCCGAAATGTGTATATAGGGCTGAAGTGGTTAATGTATGTTTTGTAATAATAATCTCAATCTACAAAGTAACTATTTGTAACTGAACTTTTCAAATAATTGTAGTGGAGAAAAAGCACAATATTTGCCTCTGAGATGTAGTGGAGTAGAAGTAAAAGTACTGAACATTGGAAATACTCCATTAAAGTAAAAATACAGCAAAATTGTACTTAAGTACAGTACTTGAGTACATGTACTTAGTTACTTTACACCACTGTGGAGAAGATATGAGGGGTGGCTTTGATGAGGGAGGTGGTGTGGTTATTATTGTTGCACCGCTTTCATTTTAGAGTTCCTGTATCTTAAACTGTCAGCCTTATTTAACCACTTCAACTTAAACCACTTTAAACCATCAAGTGATTTCAAGGACCCACATAAAGGGCTGAACTATTATCGTTCACCATTGTCTTATAGTTATAGTTGTGGTTTGAACTCTGCCATCCACTTGACTTAGAACGATTTTTTAAAACTAAATTCTGCACTGTATATCGTTATAGTGCTCGGTGTGACCGCCCCTTTACTCCGAGAGTGTACAGATGGAACCAAATGGACCCGTAAGGGTCCATTTGGTTCCATCTGTATGCCCTCAGAGTTACAGACCTGTAAGGGTCCATTTGGTTCCATTTATAAACTCTGAGTTACAGACCTGTAAGGGTCCATTTGGTTCCATTTATAAACTCAGAGTTACAGACCTGTAAGGGTCCATTTGGATACCCCTTCAAGGAACCCTGAGGGTCCCACTTTGAGAACCACTGACTTGAACCCTATACTTTGTTGACAGGGGTCCCCCAGGGGACTATACTTAAGTTGCCCCCCCCCCCTCTACGCCAAATCTCTGTCGCCTGAAAATAGGCGATCTACAAGCTCACAATGTTGTGACGCAATGTGTCGTTGTGCACTTTACTTGTAGATCTGATATCGAATATTCACCTCATGAGACATGGCCCAAAAATAGGGATTCTACGTTTCGTGTGGTTTCCCCAAATGTTCCAAAATTCAATTTATTTAAAAAATAGCCGAATCTACAAGCTCACAACACATGTGACACTCGCAAAAGTGCTATTCTTCTTGACCATTTTCGCCTACAATGACATGCCCGAAATAGGTTTAAGTGGTTAAACGGAAATAAACTGATCTCTCCTCTCCCTGGTGAATTGCTGGTGGCTTAGCTGCACAGTTTGCCTCTTAATTAAATTAAATACAAACATCCTCCTACCCCCTTCTAATTAACCATTATTCACACGGTGGCCATTTTGGCTGTTACATCACACTGAGCGGGGGTGAGAAAAGAAACGTCCACGCCCCCTCCCAAACCACTGCCACTGGCCCACCACCAGCTATTATCTACAGAAATAACTCACGAGAAGTCAATTACATTTCTTCTCACACAGTATTTATATTGTCACGTTAGAAGATTAAAGCTGCTTATTTGAGAGAATGGCTCGAGGTGCTTCCGGTGGAAGAAGTTTATAATACAGTTTTTTTTTTGCACCCGTGTGTCTTAGTTTACAAATTAAAATGATCTGAATGAAGCTCACATTCATAACAGTAGGTTTTAGAGAGTGCGTTAGAGAGACAGAGAGAGAAAGAGAGAGAGAACTACTAAGCTCTGGCATGCTATTGAGGATAGATCCATAGTTCCATACCCCGGAGGCAGAATCAGAGATAAAAGACAGAAAGAGAATATAAGGCACATCAATAATGTTTTTCTTTCTCCTCATTTTCACTTTTTGCTGCGCTTGTAACATCTATCGTCTCTGTCTGGGCGGAAACCTTGTATGTCCAAAACACTTTACTTTTCAAGAACTGGAAACAAATGATTTCTTAACCCATTGAGACCTGAAGCCGATTCTACATGTCTCCTAAATCCCAACAGTTTTCTGAAAAACGTATGTTTCTATATCAGTGGTGCTCAATCTTTTTCATGTCAAGGACCCCCAAAATTATATGTATTTGGCCGCGGACCCCCACCAAAATATTTTGTTCCAGGGACCCCCCAGAAGCAAAGATTTGAGTTAAAAATGTTCGCTTTAAAAATATATATATTTCAAAGATTTGCACACATTTTCACGATTTTTCAAAAATAGCAGATCTACAAGCTCGTAGCGTGGCACTCGGTGCCGCGCTATGAGCTTGTAGATCTGCTATTTTTGAATAGCCCAAAGTGTAAAATAATGCTTTTTAGCTCAAATCTAAAAATGACACAGTTCCAGGTCTTCAGCACGTTGTCGGCTATTTTCACGACTTTTTCTTGCCACTCTTGTATGGGGAAGTAGGGCGTTAAGTGACGCAAACACATAAAAAGTTGAAATATGGAGATATGAGGTTTCTGCCCGACAGGCGACGATATACATAGTGCATAGTCATATCATTCATTTCCTTCTTCAGTTCAGGAGAATCATTCATTTTATTTTATTTGACAATCAGGGTTCTTAAGTGGTTCCCAAACTTTTTAGCTCGACACCCAAAAGAGAAGTTGTATGTCCCCCCGGGACCCAAACTAATGAAAATAGACGATCTACAAGCTCACATCACATCTGCTATTTTCACTACTTCTTAAGTTATTCTTTTCTTAGATATTTCTTTCTTTTCATTTATGAAAAAAAAAATAGATTTTGTTTTTTTTATTTAATTTATGAAAGATAATTGATTTTTTGGGGGGATTTTTTGGAAAATCTTCTGAAATAATAATTAAAGCAAAATGTAAGAAACGAAAATTTAGGGGATGTTTACTCACAGTGCTTAAGATTATTTTCATACCCAGGTGTAACAAGTTGTACGGAAAACACAACAACAAAACAAGATGAATGGAGGATGGTATAGGAAGACGTGGGAGTTGACGATGATAGCAGAGGCCCAGAGGAGTCAGTGAGTGCGAGGGAGGGAGGGAGGGGGGGAGGCATCCTGTCCTTGAGTCTGTGTAGTTTCACCTTGCAGTCTGAAGAAGATCTTCATGTGAAACCACAGGAGAAAACAACCTGTATGTCCCCCAAAACCATCCCCAAAGTCTTTGAAGTCACTCTATTTTTAGATAGTTTGATAGGTGCTTGTTATATTAATGCACATGTCTAGAGAAAGCAAGATCAACCAGGTGCTTAACCAAGGAGATAAAAAAGAAAATATAGTTAAAACCCTAGATTGGTGCTTCTAGGATGAAAATAGAGTTAAAAACCTAGATTGGTGCTTCTAGGATTAAAATAGAGTTAAAAACCTAGATTGGTGCTTCTAGGATCAATGGGAACTATGACTTGGGAAAAAAAGATCCGAGCACTCAAAAATGAACGGACTAGAGGGTGTAAAATCAATGTACTTTACCCATTCAATCCGGGAAAGCATCTGTGTCATTTTAGATTTATTTGGCTTTTCAAAAATAGCAGATGTGCAAGCTCATAGACCGAGTGCAGCGCTATGAGCTTGTAGATCTGCTATTTTTTAATCTATTTTTAATCGCGAAAAGTTGTGCAAATCTTTGAATATCAAGATGCCTTGCGCTACAGAAACCGGAGATAGGCTCCTGCCCTATGGGCCTCACGGCTCGGCAAGGCTTACTTATGTTGATGAATTGAATGCATAGGCCCACAATGGAAACAAGTCCCCAGGAGTTTTTTTTGTTATCCTTTCAGCCGTAATGTCTTACTGTGCCACGTGCTGTTTTACATTTCTGACTAACAAAGTATTCAATCAATTGCAAAACAAGTTTATTGTGAGCTTGTAGATCTATCACGTTGCTCTACTGCAGGGGTCGGCAATAGGCGGCCCGCGGGCCGAAATTGGCCCCCTAGAAATAATATCTGGCCCGTGAGATAATTTTGAGAATTACATTTTTTTGAAAAAATATATATATATATTTTTAGAAAAATATTTTTTGATTTTTTTTGGGGGGAGGGATTTTATTTTTATACAGTATCAGACCGATAGTCTCACATATAGGCCGCTATTATATCTATTATGTCCAAATACAGAAACTATCCCCACCTAAATAATGACTATTACTCCATGTTGAGAGTGGGTACATCCACACATGTCCGTAAGCTAGCGTGCAACGGTACGCTGGCTACGCGACGGTAGCCCCGTCCACTCCCATGTAAAAAAAAAACGGAACGGTACTTCCGGTTTTAAACTTAACATGGGAGTGGATGGGACTTCCGGCGTCCGTACGGTAACTTGACGGAGATATGTAGATGCACCCAGAGAATGACAGCGGGGTATAACGTGGGCGGCAATCGCTCAATGACATGAAAAAAAGTCAGTGGACACTGGACACTGGTAAGATGAACACATACCGATCTGTCCACTCCTCTCTAAACACTCTGTTTTCACTGTCAACTTTCCTCTTCAAACTTTTCGATAGCGCCATTGTTGTTGTTTGTATCTCGCTCACTAGCAGCAGCTGAAATGTTTTCTGCAATCAAGCGACAGACTGAACAAATAACAGCGAGCGCCCCCTATGTATTTTTTATTTAGTTAGTAAATGGCGCATTGTAATTATAGCTAACTAGAGTTTCGGGGGGCTACGCCCCCCTCAACCCCAGCCGCGCACGGGGCTTTGCGTTTGTTGGTCCCTCCGTGTCCCTGTCTCTGTAAGTAACATTTGCAAAAAGGGAAAAAAAAAAAAAAATTGTAAGAAAGTGTAATGTAAAAGTGACAAAAGGATGAAAAATAAGTAGAAGAAATGATATTTTGTATGTTTCGCGGACCACCAGGGGGTCCGCGGACCCCCTGGTGGTCCGCGCGGAAATCGTGGGATGAAAATTTCCAAAAGGAAAAAAAAAAAAAAAAAAAAAAATTATGAAGGTGGTTGCTTGTTTTTCTGAAAGCTGGCGAATGGCAGCCCTTTCTGCAAGATGGCGGCCGCCTGGTGTTGTTGTGATTTGGTCGTGCGCACGTGCTCTCGGTTACACAGCGTTGTACTGGCGAAGTATAGTTGTCGCTTACACAGACATGTCCAGACATGTTGTAGGTCCCTCCGTGTCCCTGTCTGTGTGTCCATGTAGCTGCAGCACAGAGTGGGCAGTAGAGATTTCTGGCGCAGGCTGTGCAAACCTGGCAACCCAGCGCATGCTGCGCACGTTACACCAGAAATGGTGCCTGGAGAAAATGGTGACCAAAAAAAAAGTTTGGAAAAAAAGGAAAAAAAACCCGCAGCGGCTGCGTGCTGTTGTGGTGATGAGGTCGTGCGCACGGTAAACGGTACGAAGCTGCCTCCCCTTCCGTTTTGTCCGACATTTGGTGAGTACAATTAATTATGTTGCGCGGTGGAAAAGGTGTAGTTAGCAGTGAGATGTCCCCTACGCGAGGCGTAAATTCAGCGCGGCCGCCGTGGCGAGTCAGTTGCCGACATGTGGTCTGGCGGTGCGTTGTTTAGTCGATAACAGAGCTGTGGGGTGTGGACACCGAGGGTGCGGAAGTTGGTCGCCATTTATATAGTTAGATGTAGCGCTCGTTTCAAGAGACTCTGAAATCAAGCACTCCATGATCAAATGGATTAATCTTTTATCTTGGTCTGATTTTAATTCGGTTTAATTATGTTAATGTTCACATTGTTGGTGCCATCAGTCACATATTAGTAAAGATACAGTATGAATGATTTACTGAAAAGTGTTATAAAAAAAGTATTAAAAATTAATGTTAAAATAATTATAAATACTTATTTCATAGAACCTGAACCCACTTTTGAAATCATGCACTCATAAACACGATGCATTTTAAAGGATTTATGACATTTTATAGCTAGATTAGAGGAAAATGGAGAAGAAGAAAAAAATCACCAGAAAAATCGCCTGTGCTGATATTTAAACCGAAAAAATGTTGATTTATATTGGTCAAACAGAACGAATTAGACCCAAATTAGACCCGAATTAGACCGAGTTAGACCCGAATTAGACCCGAAAAATTTTGCGCACGAACATGCACGTGTTGAGCCCGGCCCGCGATGGAATGTCAGGGAGTGATATTGGCCCTAGGCTTATCTCAATTGCCTACCCCTGCTCTACTGGATAGCAGGCCTGTGGGAGGAACCGCAGATCTGCATGTTCATTGTGAAACTTGTAGATCTATCCTGTGTGCCTGTGGGTCTGGGAGGATGCGGGTAAAACTGCCAACTCCCATTTTTCTGCTCAGATTTCCACCAGACATCTGTGTTGACCTCATGTGACCCTCAAAGGAAGAGCTGTAGGCTGTTTGAAGTGTGTAATACTAGAGCCGGTCTCCAGAGCGAGGGAACAGGGGATGATGTCATGAAAAGAGGGAGGGAGGGATGGAGAGAAAGAAAGAGAAGAGTGGTTCCTGTTTTTTTCCCTCTTCAGCTTGCCTGTCTGAGGCCAGCAAACCAGGCTCATCGATCAGCTGAATAGTTAATGGAAGCTATTTTTCTTTCTCAAGCCTGATTCATAATTTATTTTAACCCATTTAGACCTGGAACGCATCTGTGTCACTTTAGGTTTCTTTGGCTATTCAAAAATAGCAGATATACAAGCTCATAGCGCGGCACCGAGTGCCGCACTACGAGCTTGTAGATCAGCTATTTTTGAAAAAACGTGAAAAATATTGTTATATTTTTTTCTGAAAAATTGTTAGGATTTAGATTTTTTTTAGACACGGCCTCAGGTCTTAATGGGTTAAGGTAGTGTCATTTAAGAAAAGGATCTACAATCCGAATTGACATTTGCGACGCGTTGTCAATTAGAATAAATTGGATAATTTTTGGCATCGATTCGTGGATGTATGATAAAATAAGAAACATAAGATTATACGATGAATTCAAAAAGTAATTGATGAAAAAAAGAAATTCAGAAAATAATGGATAGTTGTAGCCCTACTCTGTGTAAAATAGCAGGGTATTAAACAAGACATATCGTCATTGACGGGTGGAAATGTCCAAAACTTTTACTTTTCAGGAAATGAAAAGAAAAAAAAAGTATTTCTATTAGAAAACAGCCGATGGGCTTGTGGATCTGCTACTTTTAATGCTTTTTTTTGTGTGACGCTGTTGTATGAAAAAAAGCCTACCTACAAGCTCACAGCGGCATCGCATCCTGCGAGCCAATAAGCTCAGTTACAACATGGCGGCTGTGGCTCCTTCTCTTCTGGTTCAGCAGCACTCTTGATGTGATCGGCTGGTTGTGCGGTTACCGCTCAATTCCTTCACCTCCCACACATCCCATAATACTGCCTCCTGTTCTCTCTCTCTCGCTGCCATTGCAGGCATTGCTGTTTTATTTATTTATGTTGTGATGTGATCTGGCTGCAGAGGCAGCAGCAGCAGCAGCGAGTAGGGAGACGTGTTCATCTTCTCCTTATTAGCACTGAAACGCCAGAGGGAGAAAAGCAGTGTTGGAAAAAAGCACTAAAATTGTTTGACTTTTCCTAAAAGTATCGATACTGCAATGTAGATATACTCTGTTACAAGTAGAAGTCCAGTATTCAAAATGTACTTGAGTAAAAGTTCAAAAGTATTGGTATAAAAATGTACTTAAAGTGCAAAAGTAAAAGTAATCATGAAAGTGAATGTCCCATTTCACAAGTTTTCAAATGTAGAAATTGTATAAACATCTTGGGAAAATAGCAGATCTACAAGCTCACAATGTGTCGCGATGTGACACACTGTGAGCTTGTAGATCGGCTATTTTCAAATGGCCGAAATGTATATATATGTGCAGTATATATATATATATGTTTTGTAATAATAATCAAAATCTCCAAAGTAACAAGTAGTAACTAAAGTTTTCAAATGATTGTAGTGAAGTAAAAGTATAATATTTTCCACTGAGATATAGTGGAGTAGAAGTAAAAGTACTGAAAAATCTAAATACTCAAGTAAAGTAAATATGCAGGATTAAGACAGCAGAGCATGATGAGGAGGGAGTAGTGGACTAGATCAGGGTTTCTCAAAGTGGGTGCCATTGCACCCTAGGGTGCCATGATGCAAGTCCAGGGGGTGCCGCAGAATACTTTGATAATATTTGGAATTTCATCAATATAACTTCAGTTTAACCACTTAGACCCTGTAGTAAAACAGACCTGAGTTGTACTGTACGTTGGTGCGTACAAGTACAAGTTCACAACGTGGTGTTTTTTTTCCCTTTTTATTCAAGATTTGTTTGGAAATAGCCGATCTGCAGCCTTACAATGCGTCACATTGCGACGTGTTGCGAGCTTGTAGATCGACTATTTTTAAATAGCCGATATAGGTTTAAAGTGCGGAATATAGTCTATCTTTTGGGCTTGTTATCATAGAGCTGGTTGCTTATTTCTCTCGCAAAATCTGGCAACACTTCTGTTGGCGCTTAGTGTTTTTCAACTGAAGGGATGCAGTCTGTTTGGTCTGTTTTTGGACGTCGTCCAAGGTTACATTCTGTTGAACATTTGCCGAGCGGTGCAGCTTATCAATATCAATGTTAGGACAAGTGACCATTAAAAAGAGAGCAGTGCCGCACACTGTGTTCACTTACATAACCATTTTATTGATACAACTTGTTCTTGGTCATCTGACCTTAATCTGAATAAACAAAAGAAATACCTCGTATGGGGGACCAGGAGAACAATGTCCATTGTCCTATCGTGGAGCCAGGCAAATCAATTGGCACAATATGGTCAATCAACACAAAAAGTAGAACCCATCCTCTGGGTGGCTCAGTTGGTAAAGCTCTCGCTTTTGATTCATAAGGTCATAAGTTCGATCCCGGGCACCGTCGAATTAGTGAATGAATAGAGTTAGTTATATATATAATATATAATATTATTATATATATAATATTATATATATATAATATTATATCTCTACAATGGGCATTAGAACATCACAACTCAATGCCAAAGTCACACATTATCTTATCCACGTCTGAAGCTTGAAAATAATTAATACAATGTTGAATAATCTACAATTCTTTTAAGAAAATATAGGCCTCCCTAAATGTTATGTAGCCAGCAGAGCATGTAGTTACAGCAGCAGTGAAAGGTGTCCTCCATTTCTCCTTGCTTTTAAATGGCTGTGTGTTTAGTACCACGAGCACATCTCACTTATTCCTCATGCAAACACATACCCCGTGAGTACGGTCCCTAGTCTCTAACTTAAGTTTCATAAGACTCTCCATACTTTAAAACGGGGATCTTCAGCGTTTTTCAGGCCAAGGACCCCTTAGCTGAGACTGAGAGAGAGATGAAGCAGGGACCACCACTACATATTGGATACATGTTAAATTTAACAACAGAAACCTTCGATACTTTGTAAACTTAACCTTTGGTTCAATACTTGGTCTGCTATTTTTTTCCCTGTACAATAAACCTCTTCAAAAATAGCTGAACTACAAGCTCACAACGCGTGAAATAAAGTCCCTATCACACAAAGATTTGGCTGAGAACCTCTAGGGGTCCTAGGACCTCTTGTTTAGGACCCCTGCCTTATAACATTACAGTTGACACAAACAGACCGCATGCATGCACTCACATGCAGACACATGCTGCTGGATTCAGATGAACATACCTTGGTGGAGGGAGACCCTGCTAGACTAAACACGTGTCTACATGACTCATCATTATTATTAGAGCTCATTATTATAGATGCTTGCATCTACAGTGCGTGCTTGACTCTAGTCCATTAACCCATTAAGACCGGGAAAGCATCTGTGTCATTTTTTGACGACTTTGGCTATTAAAACATAGCAGATATACAAGCTCATAGCGCGGCTTTGACCTTGTAGATCGGCAACAAAAATGTTGTGAATACTTTTTCTTGTCAAGTACCACCCAAAATGATATGAATTTGGCCGCGGACCCCCATCTCATAATATTTAATTCCAGGCACCTCCCAGAAGCAAAGATTTGAGTTCAAAATGTTCCCATGAAAAAAAATACATATTCAAATATTTGCACACGTTTTCATGATTTTTCAAAAATAGCAGATCTACAAGCTCATAGCGCGGCACTCGGTGCCGCGCTATGAGCTTGTATATCTGCTATTTTTTGAATAGCCAAAGAAATCTTAAAATGACACAGATGCTTTCCCCGATCTTAATGGCTTAATGTCTCTCTCTCTCCTCTCTCTCTCTCTCTCTCTGTGTCTCTCTCTCACCTCGACGACATGCCCACATATGGAGTGGAGAGCGGCGAGAGCAGAGAGGAAGGTGGGAGGCAAATAGGAATAGAAAGGGGTGGAGGTTAGAGGAAAGATCGTAATTGGGATGACATTTTCTCCCTCGTCCCCTCCCCAAAAAAAGGGGAAGTAGACTATTCTAATGACTGCGGTGGGCGAACCACCAAACACCGTCAAAAGGTCACACTTCCTCAGGTCTGTGGGTGTGGTGGTTGTTCTGAAAGAGAGAGAGAGAGAGGGGGGAGAGAGAATGTAAATTCATACACACAATTGTGTATGCATTTGTGCTAAAGTCAGGTCAATGCCTCAGCCCTAATTGCCGTTTCTCTCCTGCCCGAGCCGAAGCTTTTATCGTTGTGAGATTTTTTAAGGCGATGATGATGTAAAATGGAGTGGTTGGTGGTTAACTTAACGCAGACTCAGCAATATTATAAATATGCATCAGTGGCAAAGCAAGCAGCTTGCCGATAGCTATGCAAGAAGCTCCTTTGTAACAATAAACAATAGAACTGGGACGTTCTACTGTTTAAATGCGCCTTCAGCCTCCTGATGCACTGAACTCAGTTTTACCTTCTACTGAATCCGTTGTTTCCCAAACAGTGGGTCTCGGCACCCATTTATGGGTCGCGAACATATTGTATCCCTTTTCTTTTCCTACATAACAAAGATACAAAATTCCATACATTTTAAGAAAAAAAAATAGAAGTAGTGCAAATAGCCAATCTACAAGCTCACAACGCGTTGCATCGCAACGCGTTGTGAGCTTGTAGATCGGCTATTTTCACTAGTTTGGGTCCTGGGGAGACTCTCTTTTGGGTCTCCAGCTAAAAGGTTTGGGACCCACTGATCTAAATGGATGCTTTCACTGTAAACACACATGGCAAGTCTACTGTACGTATATCTCTTAGACATCATTTTCTACGCCAGGCTGAAGGCATGGCCCCGAGACAATGTTTTCGCCCCTGTCCGTCCGTCCGCATGTCCGTCTGTCCGTCCGCCTGTCTGTGACCAGCTAATCTCCAGGAACCTTAAGACGGATCGGCGTGATCACGCATGGCCAAGTTGTCCTCATCTACTAAGTAGCCTTGTTTTATGATAATGTTAAAGAGCTTGATATACTAAAAATATAAATCCGTCTTCATGCTTACCTCAAAGGGAATCGTGCTCAGTCTACCTTTTTAAAATATTTTATTGCATTTCTTTTGCTGGGGGGGAGTTTTTTTTTTATATTTTAGGGGAGGGTGGGGTGTTGCTTTCTTACTGTTGGGGTGTTCTTTCTTGTATAGCATTTTTGCAGGAGGGGGCGGGGGGTTATTAGTGTCTGTGTTTGCAGATGAGACATGATGTGCGTTAACAAAAAAGAAAACAATCTCCATTTGCCGCACATCAGTGTATGATTGGCTCCCTGCAGTGTGACTTTGATTAGCTGAGGAGCTAGCAGTACAGTAGCTATAGAAACTGAGAGGCTCCACAGCTCCTTCTGTCTGCCTTCTGTCTGTGTTCTTGAAAGGCCGCTCTGCCTTTTCTGTCTCCCTTCCCCTCTCTCTCTCTCTCTCTCTCTCTCTCTCTCTCTCTCTCTCTCTCTCTCTATGTCTGTCTGTCTGTCTGTCTGTCTGTCTGTGCCTCTCTCTTTTGATCTATCTGTCTCTCTTTCTCCGTGTGTATGTCTCTCTCTCTTGTTCTCTCTGTGTGTGTGTGTGTCTCTCTCTCGCTCTCTCTCTGTCTCTGTCTCTCTCTCTCTTAACCACTTGAATCCCAGCATCCAAAATAGCAGATCTGCAAGCTCACAAACTGTGTTGTGAGCTTGTAGATCGGCTATTTTTGACGAAGAGATTTGGTGTAAATGGGGGAAAAAACGGTCTGTCTGTCTGTCTGTCTGTCTGTCTGTCTGTCTGTCTGTCTGTCTGTCTGTCTGTCTGTCTGTCTCGCTCTGTCTGTCTCTCTCTCTATCTCTCTCTCTCGCTCTGTGTGTCTGTCTGTCATCTGCCTCTCTCTCTCTCTCGCTCTCTTGATCTGTCACTTTCCTCCTCTCTCCCTGGCTGGCTCCCTTCTGCCTAACGAGGCACCATGGGACTTGGTGGAGGGAAAATTCACTCAGAAATGTGTGTTGACGGAACCAAATGAGTGGATGATTCAACTTAAGATGGTTTTGCAGTGTAATAATAACACAACATCTGGAGTGACAGACCGTTACTCACCAAGGAGTCTGATAGCCTCGGTCATCATCTCCACTCCAGGCTCCACTACTAACAGTCAGCAACTTCTCTCTTCTTTCTCGGTCTGCCAGTACGCCTGCATTGCTCTCTCAAAGCTCTACAAACTGATCAAGTATGCTGCAGCGCGCCTGTGTCTTCAGTCTCCCAAAAATGTGTCTCTCCACTTACTTGCACTGCCCTTCACTGGTTCCCTATAGTTTGCTGCTCGCATCCAATTCAAAACACTGGCGACGATGACCTCCAAGCAATGTTGAGAAACAAGCGGCCCGTTTTTCTATGAAAACAAGCCCAAAAGATTAAGTTTTGCAACTTTATGTCAGCTATTTGAAAATTGCAGATGTACAAGATCACAACGCGTCGAATTTGCAAAAAAAAAAATCACGATTTTACAAAAAGTGCAGATGAAGCCCATAGGTAATACGTTAGAATAATTCTTAACGCATATTTTTGCATGTGTACTCAATGTTGTATCACAGGTTGCTTTTATTAAGTTCTGGTCAGAATGTCAGCTTGTGTTTGTGTGTGTTTGTGAGTGTAAATGTTGGTGTGTGTGTGTGTGTGTGTGTGTAGCAGTTGATTTACTGTCATGTCGAGCTAATTAATGCAGTGAGGAGGATTGGTGTATTGCACCATATGGACAGAACTATGATGTGTGTCCCAGTTCTCAGGTTCATAAATTACTCACAGACCTGGAACGTCGGCCAGCTCTGCCTCACCCACGCCAATTCACTGCCATGATACTGTACGTACTTACTATATAGATAATTATCTAGGTCAGTATTGGAGCCTGTCCGATGCCAGGTTTTTGGATTTTGCACTTTGGCTATTCAAAAATAGCAGATATACAAGCTCTACGAGCTTGTAGATCTGCTATTTTAGAAAAATCGTGAAGATGTTTGCAAATCTTTGAATAATATATATTATTTTAAAGCGAAAATTTTTAACACAAATCATTGCTTCTGGGGGGTCCCTGGAACAAAATATTTTGAGATGAGCCGCGGCGGCCTAATACATATCATTTTGGGGTCCTTGACATGAAAAGGTTTGAGCGCCACTGATATAGAAACATACGTTTTTTTCAGAATACTTTTGGGATCTAGAAGACATGTGTAGAATCGGCTTCAGGTCTTCATGGGTTAATCACAAATCATTGGGATTTTCTTGAGAAATAGGACAATGTGCTTGTGGTTGGCAGACATAGACATGCCACCACCGCTCAGGTTGGCAGACACTTTGCATGCCACCAGTCTGTGTCCAATCCACAGCTGGCGGACAGACAATCAGTTTACAGGAGAGACTTCTGGAAAGGAACAAGGCAAATAAGACGGTTGGATCAGCATAGATACAACATGTTAGATACAGCAACAAGTCCTTCACCTGTTGTGTACTTGCTGTGCAACAGCTTAGACACAACAAGGCCTTTACTTGTTGTGATTATTGGAAAGGAGTAGCCTAAAAGAATGGGCATACAAACCGGAACTGGTAAAAAAGCGGATATCTTGCTGAGATTGTGTCTATATTCTTTGTATTATAGCGTCTCTGTCGGTGGAAAACTCACTATATCCAAAACTCTTACTTTTCAGAATTTGAATAAAAAAATGGCAAAAGTAGTAGATCCGCAGGTTCGAAACTCACTCAACTCACTTCGCGCCGTGTTTCGTGCTTGTAGATCTGCTACTTTTGTTTCAAATCTTTTTTATTGTGAAGCATGATCAAGTAGGGCGTTGAGTTACGAAAAAACACAAAAAATAGATAGAATATGGAGATTTCGGCCCATCAGCGACAATATGTTTGTATTGATTTAGATGGGACAGTAGTAGTAGAGTTACAGGTCTCCAGTCGAACCAGGGATGCTGAGGTTATGTACAGTAGGACAGTGGCTCTCAAACTTTTTCATGTCAAGGACCCCCACATCAATATGTATCTGGCCGCGGACCCCCATCTGAAAAGGTTTTGTTGTGCCAGGGACCAGAAGAGAAGATTTATGTAAAAAAAAATCAAAATTATTCAAATTTTCTATATTTTTAAAAAATCTTCAAAAATAGCAGATTTACCAGCTCACAGCGCGGCACAAAGTGACGCGCTGTGAGCTTGTATTTCTGCTATTTTTGATTTTTTTTTTGTTTAAATGGATGAACAACATACAGTATAAATGGATGAAGTGGTTCAAATGATTGTGATGCTATGTTAATTACTTTTGCTGGGGACCTCCTGTCCTGGTACGCCCCCATGGACCCCTGGGGGTCCCCGGACCCCACTTTTAGAACCAATGCAGTAGGAGACGCACTATCCGGTCAGCTACCGCCAGCACACGCCAATCAGTGTGTCTATTTCTGTCGTAACTGTAGATGTGAGTTGGCTGAAGGCTAAACTCCCTGTTGTACCAGTGAGCTGTGATAGCTCTGTGCCTCATGGGTGTCCAGTCTGTCCACTACATCCCCAGATCATTCTGAACAGCCAGGCTATTGTGCAAGGATATCGTTTGTGGACATTCAACACCATTATAGCACAGCCCCGCATAGGCCTATAGCTCTGCCAGCTAACTGTGTGTGGCCCATTCTGTCCCTGGATCACCAATTTCCCTGACAGACATGGAGAGAGAAGTGAGGCTGAACATCCCACTGTGAACTAGTCATAGTGACCAGTAATGGGTTTACAAAATGGAGCATAAAAAATGTGTTCTTTCTTCCTTTGGGGTTTAGGTTGATATGACTCACAGCAGGGTGAATACTGATTAGCTTGCCCAACTGCTGCTGTTAACTACATTCAACCTGGCATCCCTGTTTTGGGCATATGTCTGTATACTGTAGGTGATGCCAATCTAAATACCGCAGATGGTAGATTGGCTATTTTCGCCATGTGACACCTTTAAGTGTTTTTTATTCTGTTTATTTAAGAGCTGGAGAGACAGGGAAACCCCTGTTACTGAACAAACACTCTATTGCAATGACTACTATCAGAATATAGTGCTTTAACCTTATCACTTATCCATACCATTAAGTACATGTATATATTTTTTAAATCTTATTCCATTTTCTATACCCAGCTCTTGCTGGGTAGAACCTTCCCGTTACTGATGGCTACTTTAAACCTCCCCTCTAGTCCATGGATAACTCCACACAGCCGCAGGTTATCAGTTATCGAAAAAAGTCTGGAAAATATGTGGTGGGAGTTGTGGGAACTTGTGTTGTGATGCTGTACACAGAACTGCAGTCTCACTCCCAATCTTCTGCCAGATGGTCCGAAGACTCACCTCTTCAGACTCCACCTCACCCCTAATAGCACTCCTCTCTCCCTGTATCCCTTCTTGTCACCTTTATGATATAATACATTGGTTCTCAAAGTGGGGTCCGGGGACCCCCGGGGTTCCTTGGCGGGGTACCAGGAGGTCCCCAGCTAAATAAGTTAATATAGCGCCACAATCATTTTAACCACTTTAAACATTATTGTATACTTTGGCTATGAGCTTTGAGCTTGTAGATCTGCTATTTTTGAGAAATCGTGAACAATTCCGCAAATCTTTGATTATATATATTTCTTTAAAGCCAACATTTGTAACTCGAATCTTTGCTTCTGGGGGTCCCTGGAACTAAATATTTTGAGATGGGGTCCGTGGCCAAAATACACAATTTTGGGGGTTATTGATATGAAAAGTTATGAGAGCCACTTATATAATAGATGTGACTTTACTAGTATGCAGATAATGTTGGTTACTTGTTCTCATGTTTTTGTTATTTAGATTTGTTTTCTTGATTGCAAATGTTAATAATGTTATTTAGAGCTCATGTTTGGACAGATGCTGGCTTTGATGTCTATCTGGCATCCTAGTTTCTTGAAGGACACCAGGGTTCTCCAGGGTTTCTTTTTAACTGGGGGACACTATTTCAATGACGTCACGCGCACGTCGCACGCACATGTATTTTTACTTCAATAATGTGCGATCAATTTTACCTACTGTAGGTATACGAGTGCATACATGACTGTAATTTAGTTCATGAATCTATCAGCCACTGTTATCCAAACGTTCTCTATGGACTGCATCAGAACATCCGACAGTAGGCCTACACCTACAGTACTTACACAGTGGACCATTGATATGTATCCAGCCAGGGTCATTCCTATGTTAATTCACACTGTTGACACTCGGCAGCTTTTGTAAGCTTTGTTAAGGGGTGTGAACTGTGAATAGTTGTTTTTGACCGATAACATGAGGTAGACAGACGCACTTTCACGGTCATGCACGTGCTCCTGCTCAAAAGACTGGCGGTACGCCGTGGTACTGCGTGCAATGAGTACTGCACCACTATTGTTCTCTCTGAACTCTCCTTGTGTGACTATTTACCTTGCTGTTTATTGACCATAGGGTTCATCGTTCTAATAAGGGTAAAAGGTTTGAGAACCACTGTTCTAAATGCCTAAATTGTAATGTCTTTGCTTTCATGTTTTTTTTTTTGTGCTACAGGACTTCCTGACGGACCTCATGATGTCAGAGGTGGACCGCTGCGGGGAGAACGAGCACCTGATCTTCAGGGAGAACACGCTAGCCACCAAGGCCATCGAGGAGTACCTCAAACTGGTGGGACAGAAGTACCTGCAGGACGCCCTGGGTGAGTTGAGAGCAGGAGGAGGAGGAGGAGGAGGAAGGAGGGATGGAGGAAGAGGCAGTATGGGACATAGATATCGTCTCTGTCGGGTGGAAACCTCATATGTCCAAAACTGTTACTTTTCAGGATTCAAATTCAAAAGCTGCTATTTTTGAATAGAAAAAGTATAACTTATGGATAAAGTTGGTTACACGGATGCTTTCCCGGTTTGAATGGGTTAATTTTCGGAAAAAAACACAAACAGTTATAATACTTAGAATATGGAGATAGGAAGGGCAGGGGCAAGCCGTGCCTTCTTCTAATGGCATGATTGCCCCATGTATTGTATTGAAGCAGGAGGAGGTCTATCCATGATTTAAAACCATCATAACTCAGCTTAATTCTCAACCGAAGTGGTTTGGTTTGTTACAAATGTTTGATAATGTTTATAATGTGATAGAGGATATTTGGTTACATTAACCCATTCAATCCGGGAACGCTTCTCTGTCATTTTAGATTTCTTTGGCTATTCAAAAATAGCAGATATACAAGCTCATAGTGCGGCACAGAGTGCCGTGCTATGAATTGTATTTCTTGCTGTGGAGTTATGGCAAGTGTTCCCCTTGCCAATATGGCTGTGAAATTGACGCACAACCCCCAGTGGCCAGTGTATTTACACATTTATGTTTATGGTATGGGGGGGCACCTGTTTCTTTGACGAATGGCCTATCCAGTTGGCGATTAAACAAAATGGTCTCTCTCTCTAAAACACAGGTGCTTGTTTGATATCTCACAGTTTTTCTATCTGTTGTTGTTGTTGTTCTTCTCATCTGGCCATGCTGCTGGCCGTATAGTGTGTGCAGCTGTGTGTGAGACATGGAGGAATGTTGGGCGTGTGTGTGAGCGTGTGTGCAGACGTGCGTGTGTGTGTGTGTGTGTGTTTTGTGACATTTCCCCTGTCCCAGAGGCTGGAATAAGAACAAAGTGTTTACGTGACCTTCTGGCTGGCTGCGGGTCTTTCTATTGGAGCTCCACTTCCTTCTCCTGTCCTTTCTCTCTCTGTTTCCTGTGTTTTCACTCCCACCCCCCTCTGTGTGTGTGTGTGTGTGTGTGTGTGTGTGTGTGTGTGTGTGTGTGTGTGTGTGTGTGTGTGTGTGTGTGTGTGTGTGTGTGTGTGTGTGTGTGTGTGTGTGTGTGTGTGTGTGTGTGGCGGGGGGCTTTTTTTTTTCAATTAGTCATCTGATAACTGTTGTAACGTTTCCTGCCAGTCAAGGTCTCAGCATCACATGTTTGTGACCTATATAATACCATTAAGACTCACATCGTCCATGCTGTGTCTGTGTGACCTCCTCCCCTTTGCTGTAGCTCCGGGACTCGATAATGTAAAGCAGTGGTTCTCAGCCAGTGGTCCGGGGACCACCCGTGGTCCTTGAGGGGGTTCCAGGTGGTCCCCAGCTGAATGATGCTGGTAACCAAATGGACCCTTATTAGATCTTTAACTCTTGAGAGCGTAAAATGAAACCAAATGGACCCTTACGGGTCCATTTTGTTTCATTTTACGCTCTCAAGAGTTAAATTATTGTTAAACATCTGCATTACTTAATTAAATAATTGTCTAAATGAAGCAGCCCCCCCCCCACACACTGCAGATTAAACTTTTTTTTTCATAGATTTCATAGATAGCTTCATAGACTTGTTTGACTGCATTATCACCATCAGTGTTGTGTAAAATAATGTTTTTTGGTTTGTTGACATAGGGGTCCCGGACCACCTGTTGAAGACCCATGTCTATTGTCATTTTTTTGCCAGCCTGCGCCGAAGTTAACATGGAGACGAGTTCCTTTTCGGCAACGCGCCTCCATGGGAGCTACTGTAACGGGGGAGGCGGGGGGTCACAGACGGGCTAATCCATGCCTGTAATTCTGTGCAACGTGCTGATTATTTCCTTGGAGAATATGAACAGAAGGGCTGAAATGAGGAGGCCAAAATACAATGAGCCCAGATTTAAGTTAAATTCACCATATCCAATCATTTTAAACAGAATGCTCAGACCGGCGTCTGCAAGATGCGGCCCTTCTATCCAAGTATGTCATTAATGAGAGGATTTAGAAATGGAAATTGACTTATTTAATTTTCATTATAAGAATAACTTTGAAGTGTCTGGGGCCGCATGATGAATTAAAATCAAATCGAAATCGTAAAAAAACACAAATCTGATATCTAGACCCGCACACGGGTGTGATTTTTTTTGGTGGTGTTATTCTGTTTGTATGTCAGTAAACTACAGCAGAGATATGCATCAGAAGAGCTAGAACAATGGAGAGAAAAGGGCAAACGGATACTCCCCCCAGAAACAAATATTATGCGTAGGCAAAAAATATCAACAACAACACAACTAAACTTCCCAAAAACTCAGACAATGTCACAGAAAAAGTAGAAGTGCAGACTAGACTGATTCCAAAACAGGTCAACTACTGTAACTTCTGTCGTCCAGGCCAGTGGTTCTCAAACTTTTTCATGTCAAGGACCCCCAAAATGATATGTATTTGATTGCGGACCCCCCACCTGAAAGTGCCAGGGATTTTTCCAAAATAGCAATGAGCTTCTATATCTGCTATTTTTGAATAGCCAAAGTATAAAATATGGATGAAGTGGTTAAAATGATTGTGACGCTATATTAAGTAATTTAGCTGGGGACCCCCTGGTACCTCCCAAGGACCCCTGGGGGTCCCCAGACCCCGCTTTGAGAACCAATGACTTAGTTAGCGATTAATTGTCACACAAATGATTGCGGTTATGGATGAGTGTTTTTGGCATTGAACATTAGAATATATTAATACAAATGTAGTCTGGGAGGCATTGCCTCGGAGTTTGGACAGCGGGGGCGCGGCCACTGCGTTGTGATTCAAATCAACAGCCAATGAAGAATAGGGGGCGGGATCCACATGCAGTGGGTGTTGCATCTAAATAGGATCGACGGGAAGCAATTTCCCCTTGAGAAATTTCGACCGCCATTGTTGTGTACTGCTGTTTGCCTCTCGTCGGACTTTTTAGACGAGTTGCAACCGGTAAGAGGCGTGTCCGCTCAGATTCAGAGCGTGACGTACATCCCGCCCACAAATACAGGGGGTTTGGCCCAGAAGTTCCTCGCCGAGCCGGCGAAAACTTCTGGGAACTCAGATTAATACAAATGTAATGTATGTATACATATTGCACAGGGCAGATATTATGACAAATAACTTAAAAATACAAAACATATTACTGAAATATGCAAAGTTTTCTTTTTTTATTGATTGATTGAATACTATCAACAGTTTGCAAAAAGTACAGAGGTACAGTTATGCAATAATTCTAAAAGGATAACACAAAAAAGCCCTGAGAGCTTGTTTCCATTGTGGTCCTACAGTGTAGGTATTCAATTAATCTACACATATAAAAGATTAAAAAAATACTAGGAGCAGTAAAAGTATATTTACAGAAAAACTGGGGGGGGGGGTAAAAAAAAAAGACAAGCTAGAAGACTTGAAAAGTGCTCTTTTATGGCGGTTTTGAAGGAGGGTAGGTAGGGAGTTGCACTTTTTGATTGCTGGTGGTGTTAGGGCATTCCACATGTTGGTGACATAACAGTAGAATGAATTCATCCCCATGTTTGTGCCGAATCTGGGGGGAATGAGATCAGTGGAGCTCCCTCTGGTGTTGATGCCCGTGAGCGTTTCTCACTCTTTTGAAGTAGTGTGACAGGTACATGGGCACTGCATGGTCCCTAGAGCAGTGGTTCTCAAACTTTTTCATGTCAAGGACCCCCAAATTGACGCTTATTAGCCCGCGGACCCCCATTTGAAAAGATAAGCCAGGGACTCCAATAAGAGAAGGTTTTTACGGCTCTAGCAGTGATTCTCAACCATTTTAATTTCAAGGACTCCAGTTTGACATGTATTAGGGCTACGGACCCCCATTTAATGGCATTTAATGGCATTTATACCACTGGGACCCCAATTTATATTGTAAAATCAATGTTAATTTAACTCTGAGAGTGTACAAATGGAACCAAATGGACCCTAACGGGTCCATTTGGTTCCATTTGTACACTCTCAGAGTTACAGACCCATAAGGGTCCATTTGGTTCCTGTCCATCATTTAGCTGGGGACCCCCTGGAACCCCCTCAAGTACCCCTGGGGGTCCCCGGACCCTACTTTGAGAACCAATGCCCTAGAGTATCTTGAAAACCAGGCCCATTGCAAGTTGCTGTACTCTGTCCTCTTCCCTGAGCCATCCCACCCTATAGCATAATGAGCTAGTGACTGACAATGACAGGTACTAATAATAAATGATGTGCTATGCCCAAAATAGGCCATATACTTAACCCATACAATCCGGGAACGCATCTGCAAATGTCTTCTAAATCCTTTATTGTTTTTCCGGGAAAACCGTATGTTGCTATAATATCATGGTTCTCAAACCTTTTTCATATCAAAGACCCCCAGAATAATATTTTGGTCGCGGACCCCTTTATCAAAATATTTTGTTCCAGGGACCCCCAGATTTGAGGTATATTCAAAGATTTGCACAAAATGTCATGATTTTTCAAAAATAGCAGATCTACAATCTCATATATGCTATTTTTTAATAGCTAAAGTAGAAAATAATGGCTATAGCTAAAATCTAAAATGACACAAATGCGTTCCCGGAATGAATGGGTTAATATTCAAAAATAGCGAAAATAGGCAATCTACAAGCTCACAACACGACACATTGCGTGCCCAAAAAAGGCCTGGAAATAACCATGAAAATATGGCATTTCTGTTGATTTCACCCAGCTGTGTTTTATACAGATGAATGGAAACTTGTTTCTAACGATTATGCAAAATAATATGTGATTAGCTCACATAATTGTGATTATGTAATCATTGTGTGACAGGACTAAACACAGCCATGGTTTCATCAACAGAATGTGTCCCATGCCTCCAGGCGCTGTCTTCCTCACTCCATCTGTACACTTCTAATATTGATGGTGTGTGTGTGTGTGTGTGTGTGTGTGTGTGTGTGTGTGTGTGTGTGTGTGTGTGTGTGTGTGTGTGTGTGTGTGTGTTTTCTAATTATACAGGAGTGTGCCTCATGCTTTTGTTGTGTGCTTGTCTAACTCTCAAGCTCATTTTGGTTCACAATCTGTTCAGGGCTGTTGAATAAATCCTGATTTATACTCGATTGTGCAACAGTGTCGCATGAGAATAGCCGACCTATTATGCTCAGTTGCTCACAAATAGTGAACTTGTAGATCCATGACAATCATACAGAATAAAACGTGGAATTTGCAACCACCTACCATCACCTATTAGGACTGGGTGATATAACTTTTGCCTCAATTACGGCTAATGAATTATTATCAGACAAGACAAAAGAGATAGCAGATCTACAAGCTGACAACGCTTTGCGATGCGACATATGAGCTTGTAGATCAGCTATTTTTCCTTTTTTTTACGTAGTAGTTAATCAGACAAAATATCTAGTAGTATTTTTGAGTGTTGATTCATTTATAATTTGTTTATACAAGAAATTAAAAAAAAAATGCTCATGTTGCTTATGTAGGTTAATCGATTATTCAATTGACCAACATAAGCAAGGTTATTGGCTCTTAAATTCCTACATGAGCAAGAAGAAGTTGGTTCTGGTTTCGAAGTGTTTTCGGGTAGTTAACCAGCACTACTATCTGTCATTGCAAACAAAGATGGCTCCCTTTTATAGGCTGTTGAGTGTGGTGGGCAAGTTTTAAGGTCAGACAATAATGATGGCTCACTCAAGGTTCAAGGGGATTTTTGTTTAGTGTGTCCCTGCCTGGTCTGATCATCATTAAGCAAGCCTGGTTTCCTTTGGTAGTAGTATAGTATCTAGCCGCCTATGCTGCCTTTCCTTACTGTTGAGCATGGGCTGTTTATTCTCTTTAATGAATGTGCTGTGATACATATTGTCTCTGTCGAGTGGAAACCTCATACGTCCAAAACTGTTACTTTTCAGGATTCCGTGACACGCTGTCAGGCTGCTATTAGCAGCCTAGGTGCCCGGACCGCTACGCCAGCCGTCCGGGCCGCGGATCTGCTACTTCTTGATACTTTTGTGTGACGCTGTAGTATGATCAACAAGGGCGTTCATTTATGAAAAAAACACAAAACGTTAAAATATGGAGATACTGTAAGAGGTTTCTGCCCGACAGCAACAATATAGTATGGGTGCATTTCTCCTTTCCGACATGTCGCCTTTCCGACGTTGACGAACCCTATACCTAACCCTAACCCTAACCCTAACCGCACGCGGAAGCCACTAGTCGGAGTGGTGAGATGTCGGAATGGAGAGTGAACACCATATAGTATAATGCATTTGAATGAGTTGGCGTGTTTGGCATTACTTTGGAGGATGTTCTGGCTCTCTGTCAGCACACTTTAGCAACCAATAATCTTAGCTGATAGAAAATGGGTTGGTGTCCCAGGCAGGGACAGTCTGTCTGGGGAGGTGTTTTTTTTTGTTTTGTGGACACTATAGTCCTCCTCCATGGAAACAATGAGGATGATGCATGTTTTGTTGCGGTCATCTCTATTAATGAGGAACAATAATGTAGACCGCCCCCTGGTGGCCTGCCATTAGGATTCCACTGCTACATCAAATCCAAAGAACTGTATCTTATCTGCCTCTCTCTCTCTCTTCTCTCAGGGGAGTTCATCAAGGCTCTGTATGAGTCAGATGAGAACTGTGAGGTGGATCCGTCCAAGTGTTCATCTAGTGACCTGCAGGAACACCAGGGCAACCTGAAGATGTGCTGTGAGCTGGCCTTCTGCAAGATCATCAACTCCTACTGGTAGGGCAAATTATGAATTACATACAGCCCACTATGGTGACACTGATATCTGATGTTGGTTTAGCGGTGGTTCTCACAAACGTTTTAATTTCTAGGACCCCTATATAACTCTGAGAGATACTGTACAAACCTTTAAGGGTCCATTTGGAATGCCCTCAATGAAGCTTGAGGGTCCATCCCTGGACCCCACTTTGAGACCCCACTGGTTTAGCTGATTGTTTTGTTAAGTTAAAGCGATAGTTCAACCCCAAAATGACCTTTTCTATCGATTAGTCACCCCATGGAGACTTGAATTCATGGATATGTTTTTTGTTTTTGTCGCATTCCTAAGCCAATAATTTGATGACCTGCAGTGGTTCAACAAAGAGTCTCCTTTGTGTCTCCTACCGGAACCGCTGGTCATCAAATTATTGGCTTAGGAATGCGACAAAAACAATAAAAATATCCATGAATTCAAGTCTCCATGAGGTGGCAAATCGATATAAAAAAAGTCAATTTTTGGGTGAACTATCCCTTTTAATTCTGCTTCCTGTGACCAGTGTGAAATATGGTGCACTGTGAGCTAATGGGGAGACTATTATTGTGAAGGGTGGCCCGGAAGCGGCTGGGTCGTTAGTTGAGCAAGGGATAATGCCCGACAGGGCGATTAACCACCTCGGCTTCGCCTCGGTGGTTAATCGCCCTGTCTGGCTTTAAATTTCAATAATGACTACCTCCCCATGCATTATCCCGCTTATTACACGGCTACTTAATAAATACATAAATACATTTACCCAAAAGTAACAACAAAACGAAGTATTTCCTTGCTTACGGCAATGAAAGTATTCCATAAGTATTGGGCTGGGCGGACAAGTTCGCCTCGCAAAAACAAATGACGAAATGGAAAAAAACTCGCCCCAAAACACACTCGCCCCCCATTCTATTTACTGCCAATTTGCCTGAAATACCGCCGGATTTGCCCCGGGGCGACTGTGTTTTGGGGCGAGCGTTTTGGTATTCCCCCGTTGTTGTGCCACGATAAACAAGGAAGTGCGGTGGATCAAATAGAATCACTTTTCGGTCATTGCATCGTCTATTTCTAATTTCAAATGTTTTCAAAAACATTCTTGAGAGCAACGTTTAGTTGTAAATGACATTGTTTGTTTGTTTACATGGCTGTCATGTTAGATAAAGCATAAAACCAAGCAGCGCAGGTTGGCACAAGCAGGTGCTCTGAGTCTCTGATTACACAGTTTCCTCGTCGGTCTCACCGGTCATTATCATCGGTCATTATCCAGAAATAATGACCGATGACTGACCAATCAGAATCGAGCATTCAACCAAGCCGTGTAATAAAACTACTTAGTAAACGTACAGGTCAAACTCTTTCTCTCTCTTGTCTCTTGGCAGTGTGTTTCCACGGGAGCTCAAGGAGGTGTTCGCGTCGTGGCGACAGGAATGCAGCAACCGGGGGCGACCGGACATCAGCGAGCGCTTGATCAGCGCGTCGTTGTTCCTGCGGTTCCTCTGTCCGGCCATCATGTCGCCGTCGCTCTTCAACCTGATGCAGGAGTACCCCGACGACCGCACCGCGCGCACACTCACGCTCATAGCCAAAGTCACACAGAACCTGGCAAACTTCACCAAGTGAGTATGCTTGTGAACTGAATGACAAATGGCCAGTGGTGGAAAATGTACTCACATATTTTTTATTTAAGTAAATACACTCTGTTACAGGTAAAAGGCCTGTGTTCAAAATGTTACTTGAGCAAAAGTACAAAAGTATTGGCATCAAAATGTACTTAAAGTACCGAAAGTAAAAGTACTAAAATGTTTGAAAATAGCAGATCTACAAGCTCACAACGTGTCGCGATGCGACACGTTGTGAGCTTGTAGATCGGCTATTTTCAAATAGCCTAGGTATAAAATAGGGCTAAAGTGGTTAATGTATGTTTTATAATATAATAATTTATTATCTGCAAAGTAATTAGTAACCAAAGTTTTCAAATAATTGCAGTGGAGTAAAAGTACAAAATTTGCCTCTGAGATGTGGTGGAGTAGAAGTAAAAGTATTGAAAATTGGAAATACTCCAGTAAAGTAAAAGTACCTCAAAATTGTACAGTACTTAAGTAAATGTTCTTAGTTACTTTACACCACTTCAAATGGCCGTTGTTTGCATATAATTTAATTTGCAATGAATGAGGTGCCAGGGGTAAAGTTCCTGCCCAGCACTGTAGAGACTGTATAGGGCTTCCTGCGGGGCATCCATAAGTGGGAGGGAAGCCAGGGGGAGAGAGAGTGATCACAGCACTAGCGACTCCTACAGGCTGATCAGGGCAGCTGTTCAATGAGGTGTGGAACTGTGAGGAGTATAGTGTGTATACCTCCATACGCTTTCAGTAGCGGCCTATAGCTATGTTTCACCCGTTACAATTGAAACGGGCCTCGCCCTCAGGGGGTCCCCGACTGACATTATTTTGCACGGAGTTATGTGCAGAACCGTTCCTACCCAGCAGCTTTTTCGGAGCGCATTTAGCGCTAGCAGAAAGCAGCAAAATTGACTGTGGAACATTGTCGTATTTAAAAATCACATCAACATTATTCACACAGCCTAACTGATTAACTGACTCCTCTCTAGCCCTCAGCTCAAAGCCTGTATCAACCGAGTACAGTAGGCTGTGTCATAGACGAGGGGAAGTGGTGATGATTATTTTCCATTCTAAAGGATAGAATATTGCTTTAGAGTTTAGCACTTAAAACGAGCCCCAGCGGGGCACGGTGGCACAGTCAGTAGCTCTGTCGCCTCACAGCTAGAAGGTCCTGGGTTCGATTCCCGCAGGGGACGCTGTGGGCGTGTTCTCTCCTCCGCGTCATCAGTGCCCATAGCCTAGGTGGGGTTGGTGAAAGGGCCTTTCTGTGTGGAGTTTGCATGTTCTCCCCGTGTGTCCTAGGGTAGGTACCCTCACAAAAATATGCAGTAGTCCTGGTCACTATACTGTCTCCCCCTGGCCAGCCGGGGCGCCTGATGGAGGGGAAGGGAACTGGTTGGAATAACGTGTTCCTTCCACGTGCTACGTCCAACCAGGCAAACTCCCCTGTCAGGTTACAAGAAGGTCAGTTGGCTCTCATGCATTGAAGGAGGCATGAGCTCGGCCCTGGCCTCCCTAGGTTGGCAGTGGGAAGGTAGTGCCCAGGATTACATAGACATTTGGCACTGGGTGTAAAAAATAGGGTTACAAAATCGTGGGATAAAAATTAATAAAAAAAACGAGCCCCCAGACCGCCCCTGTACTGTATGTGCTACGTCCTCCTGGTGAAACTCCTCACTGTCAGCTGAGAAGAAGCAGCATATTGGAGGAGACACGTGGTTGTCTGTGCTCTCCCTTGGACCAACTGTAGGAGTCAGCTGCTATTTTTCAAACATTTTAGTACTTTTACTTTTGGTACTTTAAATATATTTTGATGCCAATACGTTTGTACTTTTACTCAAGTAACATTTTGAACACAGGCCTTTTTTTTACTTGTAACAGAGTATTTCTACATTGTGGTATTGCTACTTTTACTTAAGCAATATATATCTGAGTACTTCTTCCACCACTGGTGACTAGAATACATCAACAAAACTGCGAGGGGAAAAAAATTAACTGAATTTGGACTAAATGTACCAAGTAAAGTTCAACAGAAGGATGCACATAAATAATAAATACGTGTTTTCATTTCTGTATCGACGTTTCCCCCCATCCTCCTCTTCTTCTCCCTCCTCCAGGTTTGGCAGTAAGGAGGAGTACATGTCCTTCATGAACCAGTTCCTGGAGCACGAGTGGACCAACATGCAGCACTTCCTGCTAGAGATCTCCAACCCGGAGACCATCTCCAACACGGCGGGCTTCGAGGGCTACATCGACCTGGGCAGAGAGCTGTCCACCCTGCACTCGCTGCTGGCCGAGGTGCTCTCCCAGATGGACCAGGTGCTGGAAACACAACGTGTTTGTTTGTACATTCAACCAGTAGTTCTACAAACTTTTTTTTTCGTGTCATGGACCCCCACGTTCATATAAATATATATTTGGAGGTATATTAGGTCTATTGACGTTGCTTAAAGGTAGGGTAAGTGATATTTTTTGGTTAAAACAAAAAGTATTTTGTTAAAAGGTTAAAGCACTATATTCTGATAGTAATCATTGCTGTAGAGTGTTTGTTCAGTAACAGGAGTCTCCATGTCTCTCCAGCTCTTTAATTAACAGAAAATACATTTTCCGGTAGGTGTCAACATCTCAGCCAATCAGGAGAAAGTACCCATTTTTAAGCTTCATTTTTATAGTATTCCAGTTCCAATTTTGCCTGATCATTTCTTAGTGTCATCACTTCCAATTTCACTTGTTTAATCTGTATCCTGATTGAGTTCTCTATCCTGATTGGATAAAATTGGAAATGAAACTGAAACGAAAATGCATTTTCTGTTTTATAAAGAGCTGGAGAGACAAGGAGACTCCTTTTACTGAACAAACACTCTATAGCAATGAGTACTATCAGAATATAGAGCTATTTAACACTTGTTTTAACCAAAGAAAATCACTTACCCTACCTTTAAATAAAGTTGTCCTTATTGTGCAAGTGTAGACGGTGTGCGTACTTACACTGTATTTATATCAATTACACACCCCATGAAGCCTTGAATTTATGGAGATTTTTTTTGTTTTCGTCTCATTCCTGAGCCAATAATTCAAATCATTTTGATGACTCCGGTAGAAGACTCAATGGAGACTCTGCACGTCTCCTACGGAGTCTTTTCCGGTCGTCAAATTATTGGCTTAGGAATGCGAAAAGAAAAAAAAAATCTCCATGAATTCAAGGCTTCATGGGTTGTGTAATTTAGTTATCCGCAGAATAATCGCTAAGAATATAATCAATAGTTGTAGCCCTACATTAAACAATTAGGCTTATCACTCAACTTGTATTGAGTGATATATACCATTAGCTCGTTAATGGAGCGTAGCGGTGTAGTTCCGGCAGGCACGGAAGTCCAGCCGCGCAGACCACGCTCTCTCATACACCCAATACGACCACACAATCCTAACAGGTTCGATCTACACGCTCTGTTTATGCAGACCGATCGACATTCACTCTTAGCGTGCTCGACATCTCTCTCACACTGCTACCACAAATGACAACTCTTCAGTGATCAAAGTCCTCCCACATACCCCCGCTGCGAGGCGAGTGTGTGTGTGTGGTCTAGCCAACACCAATTTGTGGATTCCTGAATCGCTGTCTCCCGTCGAGCATCAGGGTCTTGAGCTCTGCAGCGTGGTGCGCCTGTTTCCTCCTTTCCTCCTGGCTGTGTGCCTTAGGCTTGGCTCTCACGGTGTCAGTTTGCTCGCTACCAGTGGTGTAAAGTAACTTAAGTACATTTACTCAAGTACTGTACTTAAGTACAATTTTGAGGTCTTTTTTTACTTTACAGGAGCATTTCCAATTTTCAGCCTTAGGTTGGCTCTCACGGTGTCGGTTTGCTCGCTACCAGCTCAATGTGCCTGACACTGACAGTGTTGATTTTGACAGCAATTTTTTATTTAGTTTTAGTCATAGTCTTTTGATTAAAATTCCATTTAGTTTCACATTTTAGTCATCTGAAATGTTTTAGTTTTTGTCTAGTTTTAGTCGACTAAATATCATAAATCTTATGATATTAAATCCACAGTTGATTTAGTCGACTAAAATGTATTTTGGCGGTGCCTTGGTGGCGTCGTAACGGCTGATTTTACACTTGGTTGCATGCTGACAATAGCCGATCTACAAGCTCACAACGCGTCGCGCTGCGACGCGTTGTGAGCTTGTAGATCGGCTATTTTCAGAGCGCAACCACATATAAAATGACTTGTCTTTTAGTTCTACTGCATCTCTTTTCCACTTGTCCCTCACTAACATTTTATTTGTTGACGAAATTGTCAATATATTTAGCCTTCATTTTAGTCATCGTAGCTTAGTTTTTATTTAGTTTTTATTTCTTTTTTCGTCAGTGAAAAAAGGTAGTCGACCAACATTTTTCGTCATAGTTTTAGTCGACGAAATCAACACAGCTGCTGACACAGTGCCCGGCCAGCCTCGTCCTTCTCTCTCTGACCATGTCTGTGACCCGTGGGATGTGAGGCCCCCGTAGAGAGGGTCCTCCTCACATCCCCAGCCTTCTCCTCTGGTATAGCATTTAGGATTGCACAGTGTCAGCATGTCGTCGTTCATGCAGGTTCACATACTGTATCGTTCGTGTTCTTTTAATTTCCTGGCTATATCTTTAGGCTCTGCTTCAGGGGTTTTGTGATCTCAGACTCTGTGTCATGCTTGCACAGATTTTCTCAGTGCTAGAGTCACACCACCAAACACAATGTGATATAATTGCAATAAAATGGTTCCCGTCCACAGCCTTCTATTGGAGAGTTACGTCAATGAGGGGGCAGAAACAGCGCCGGTCACGTGGTTCATGTAAACCCGAAATAGTGACAAACGCTCATAGACTCCCCAGTGCGTTCTGTAAACTTCCGGTTCAGGGCTTTGTCACTAATTCGCCAATAGAAGGCTCTGTAGAAGACCTGGCCTGATGAAGTGAACGGAGGTGACGCAACTCTCCTTATATGGCTCTGGTTCCGTCTTGACGAGAAGGTCTGAAATGTTAGAAATAACCATTTTATGAGTTTCAAACAAAAGCATTGTGTCCATGAACTTCTCATGAACTTCTCATTCCAAAGACAAAGTTACAGCATGTGTGTGTGTGTGTGTGTGTGTGTGTGTGTGTGTGTGTGTGGTTGCAATGGTCTTACAGCAGCACTAGATATGACAAGATCAGCAATGTATATAAATATTTATTTTCTTCTTCTGAGACCGATGGTCTTATTCCATCCCGGGCAGCATCCCTAAAGGATACATTAGCGGGTGCAGGAAGTCTGAAGTCTATTCTCCAATGCATCATCACTAGCCACGGGGTATTAATCGTGCGCAGACTACATTAGTATATTTACCCATGCAGCAATCAATAATGCATTATTGCATAATGCATCAAAATGCACCAAGAGAAGAGGAGCCACTGGGGGGGGGTCTTTGATACAGTGCAGGGCTTATTAATGGCTTTACAAGGACACTTAACCCATTAAGACCGGGAACGCATCTGTGTCATTTTTAGATTTATTGGCTATTCAAAAATAGCAGATCTTCAAGCTCATAGCGCGGCACCGAGTGCCGCGCTATGAGCTTGTAGATCTGCTATTTTTTTGAAAAATCATGAAAATGTTGCAAATTTTTGAATATATATATATATATAGTTTTTTCAAGCAAACATTTACTTAAATATTTACTTAAAATTAAATATACTGAAAAAATAAATCAAAATGTTTTCTAAAAAACGTTATGTATGTTGCTACATCAGTGGTGCTCAAATGTCAAGGACCTCCCAAAATGATATGTATTTGGCCGCGGACCCCCCTCTCAAAATATTTTGTTCCAGGGACCCCCAGAAGCAAAGATTTGAGTTACAAATGTCCGCTTTAAGACATATATGTTCAAAGATTTGCACACATTTTTACGACTTAAAAAAAAAATGCAGCAGATCTACAAGCTCGTAGCTTGTAGATCTGCTATTTTTTTAATAGCCAAAAGAAATGACACGGATGCGTTCCCGGTCTTAATGGGTTAACATTAGCTGCAGTGGCAGAGGGGAGGCTGGGAGCAATTAGACATGTGACACATTCCATGGTCAGTCTGTCATGTTACATTGTTAAATACTGTACAAACACCACTCGTTAAGACGTGTTAATCACCCCGAGACCTCTTACTGTACATTGTTAATGAGGGGGGGGGGGGGGGGGGGCTATTGCCCTGGAAAAGTACATGAACATCCCCATGGGTAGGACAAAGAGATGTGAATAGAAAGTTCAATGGATGCCTTTCAACTTTTACTGAACAGTGCATGTACAGTATGTATTAATGTACCCTCAATGCAACCTCAATGCAGACTTGATTCTAACTAGTTAATTGGACTAATTAAATCGATTTCCAAAATGCGAGATTCTTTTTGCTATTTTTGAGTCACACTGTTGTATGACAAGTATAAAATAGGGCTTAATCACACTAATCGATTTAGTCAATTAAAATATCTATTGGGATGTTTTTGTTGATTCGTTGATATAACATTTTCTTTCTTTAATCTTGTAATATCGAGTTTGTAGAACGGCTATTTTCAAATAGCCAACGTATAATAGGGTTTAGAGTGCTCATGTGCTCAGTCGCTTCTTTTGGGCTTTGTTTTCATATACCTGGTTGCTTATTTCTCTCGCAGAATCTGGCAAAAAACACTGGTTGCAGGCCTAATTCAAAAACTCATATTCTATTCTTCATTTCTGTCACACAGAGCGCGGCCTCCAAGCTGGGTCCTCTACCCAGGATCCTCCGGGAGGTGAACACGGCCCTGTCCAACCCGTCCAGCGTCCTGATGACACAGGGACAGTCCTCCTCCTCCTCGGAGCACATGGGCTCCTCCTCCCCTCCTGCCGCCGCCGGCTGCAGCATCTCCACCGGCCTCCAGAAGATGGTCATCGACAACGAGCTTTCTGGGTAGGAGGACGTAGTAGCAGAGAGCTCATGTTGTTGACGTCAATAGGCTCTATGCACAGCAGATCAGAATAGCAGATCTACAAGCTCTACGAGCTCGATTTTTTTTGGCAAAGAGATTTGTTTTAGACCGGAAAACAGCGTCTCTTAGTACAGAGCCAACTCGTCGTCCAGTCTACCAAGTCTAGAACGTTTAACCTGTTAAAACTGGGAAAGCGTCTGTCATTTTCGATGTTTAGGTTTTTCAGAAAACTCTACTCTACTTAAACTCGATTTACTTAAACTCGATTTAAACTCGTGATTGGCCACCATGACTCTATTCAGGACTGTGATTGGCTAGAAACACATGACACATGTGCATAGCCCTATAAATACGCGCGCACACTTAAAAAAAACACTTCTATGTTTTCTTTTTAAGTGAATCACTTCCATCACTGTGATGACCACTGTGACCACACCGCCTTTACCTAAATCCCTTTAGTTTTGTGTGAGGAGTCATCTGACGCCTCACACAGGGGTCTAATAACCGCATGGTTTCCCTGTGGATCTCTTTTTTTTTGCCAATTATTTACCCCCTGTTATTTTCTCCAAATGTAGTGTTTAGGCCAATTAATGCTCCACTCACATTTCTGTGTTGCCATTGCTGTTGTCCCCCACTGTGAGGACGTACAGTAGCACCTCCGTCCTACTCCTCCCGTTCAACACCCCCTGCTGACAGGCGGGGGGGGGGGGGTGTTGAATGTGCAGCGACAAAGCGGCTTTTTTCCTCTATTTGTCTCCGCCAGAGGTGGAGAGTATGTTTTCGTCTCCGTCCTTCCGTGTGTCCGCCAAGCTAACATTGGTCAAGCTTCACGTGACACGTGACAATATGTTGAAAGGGTGTGCTTTGATTGGCTAGCGAGACGCATGACGAAATAGAGACCTATAAATAGGTTTGTCACTTCTTTTTGAAGCGAGCTTCCATCAGCCAAGCTAACATTGGTCAAGTGACACGTGACAATATGTAATATAAATAGGTAAGACAGGATTAATCAGGAACAGTACTGGCGGAGACCTGTGCTCCGAAGAGCACATTTTCTAGTTTTTATATATATTTGTTTTTTACATATTTTCATATAATATGTCCACACTGACGCTTGTTGTAATATAGTACAATTTGTGTCTACTCTGTCTGTGTCTCAGAGGAGGGTTGTGGACACTTCAGACCAGTGACGTCATCGATGGGGAATCCAAGCCAATAGAAATCGCAGGCTTTCTATTTCTGGAAAGTCAACAGGCTATAATGGAAGCCATTGTTCTTGCATTGATAAAATATATTGCATTGAGGGTACTTGATTTCATTCAGTGGTGGAAGAAGTACTCAGATATTTTACTGAAGTAGAAGTAGCAATACCACAATATAAAAATACTCTGTTACAAGTAACCGTTTTGGACATATGAGATTTCCATCCGACACAGACGATAAAAAAAGAGGCAGAAGAGAGAGAGAGAGAGAGAGCTAGAAGGACAGAGAAAGGAGGAGGAGGAGGAGACGGGTGTGATGTGACTGATAGAGATTATTAGAAGATAAATCATATCTGTCAAGGTAATCATCTCCAGGCAATAAAGGCCTGTGTCTGGCAGGGTAGCCGGTAGAGAGAGAGAGAGAGAGAGAGAGAGAGGGGCAAGGTGAGAGGATGAAGGATGAAAGTGATTGAGCATAGATGAAGGTACATAAACGCCCCGGTCTCAAACCCAAATAGAATCCAGACTTCCAGGCTCCCCGTGTGAATATTGCATGGCCTCTGCAGTGCAGTTACGCCGGAGTGATGGTCACGTTTCATAAAAATACATCAGTATCTTTATTATATAGAGAGGAAAGCTATATTGCTGCTATTCATTTCACTTCCACCCATGCAGCGTAATGGATCCATCACTTCATTCATTCACCGTAGAGCCAGATAGACCGATGACATGGTTTTGGGTCCCATCACGATTTTGGAGAGTTCTTGGCCACTGATGTTTTGACTGATATTGTGTGTAAAAAATAAATCACACCCTGTGTGAAGAGAGTGGTGCCTTGGATGAGCCCCGTATTGATGTTGTCATCAATGTGTGTTTATTGGACAGACATACATACATACGGACACACGGACAAAGTCAGATATAGGAGTGGTTGGCACCACTCAAAAATCTTGAAATCAATTTGAAAAGCTTGGATATGATTAAAGTTTCTATTTGAGAACATTTAACTTATAAACAAAATACATGAATAAACCTGAACACTAATAACCTTTTGAAAACAAACAAACACTTTTAATATTCATCACTTTTATTATTCATCATTCATCATGATTTGTGTGCATGGGGGATCTCATTTTAAACAAGCTTAGTGCTTTATGAGTCTTCCAGTTTAGTAGACCTTGTATTGTGAATTTGTACTTCCATGTACTGTTGTTCTCATGTCTTACTAAATAAAGTACATCAATCTATCAATCAATCAATATTATTATTCAACTATTTAAGCCCTTTTCAGAAATTTCAGAAAGAAATCAATGTAAACTTTTGAAGCACATCTGCTATTTTTTGGACATTTTTGAAAAATCTTGAAAGTGTGAGAACAACTGATTTATGGCACGGTCACACCGCACTTTTATTTCACCTATGGGGTGGAATCTGCCAATGCTTTTTCAATGAGAATCGCGTGGTTTGATGCGCATCTTTCCGCGTGTCGCGCACACCTTGCGTTTATTTGAAGCAGATAAATGCTCGAGACAGATGCTGCTTTTCCCCCTCTGTCCAATCGTGTGAGTCGAAGGTGGCTACGGGGGAGGGTCCTGAAAGTGAGTGACAGGTGGGTCATTGGTTATTGGGACAGAATGCGCTGAAAGCTACACTCTAATTTTTAGAATGCGCTGGCTGCAAAAAAACTGTCCGAGTTTTATCAGCGGGCAACCATATTTTGGTGTGACCCTGCAAAGCAAAGCAAAGTTTGTTGTTTACCCAGGGTGTTGGACTAAGTGCGGAACTTATTTACAGCCAGACCCTGCATGGAAGCCTTGCTCAAGGGCTATTCAGCGGTGATTCATGATTGATGTGATGAATTGGGGAATCGAACTAGGGACCTTCCGGTATCAAGGCCGCCCCTCTAACCACTAGGCCACCGCTTGCCCTTAGAAGGCATTTGTAGAATCAGCCTCAGGCCTAATACATGGGCTAATTCACTGTGACTCTGTCCCAGTGGCGTCACCAGGATTTATATTTAGGGCAGGCGAGATTCCCCCCTCTATTACCCCCAAAAAAGAAATTTCAACTCAATCGAAAATCGGCGATCGAAAACGGGCCGTTTTCAAGATGTTTTGGCCATTATCTCTGGAACAGAAGGTCCAATTCGCTCAGTCCAAAGCTTGTTGGATGCATGACTTTGAGGACATTAAGCACGCTATGACACCTTTTCGGGTTATTTGTTTTTTTTAGGGGAGGCGAGATCTTAGTTGGGCAGGCGACCGCCTGCCCTGCCTCTACAGTGGGTACGCCACTGCTCTGTCCGTTGGTTGAAGTTGATCTAATTTCCTGGCCCTGTGTTGTTGCTCCTCAGGTTGGTGGACTTCACCCGGTTACCCTCCCCGACCCCGGAGAACAAGGACCTGTTCTTTGTGACCCGGAGCACGGGGGTCCAGCCCTCGCCGGCGCGGAGCTCCAGCTACTCCGAGACCAACGAGCCCGACGTGGGCATGGCCAACGGCAGCAAGAGCCTGTCCATGGTGGACCTCCAGGACCCCCGCAGCCTGGACAGCTGCCCGGGCGGTCCCAGCTCCTCGGACGGCCTCCTGGGAGACGTGGTCACCGTCGGGGTGTGGTCGGCCAGGACCCCACAGGTAACGGGGTGGTTGACCAGACTTAGCGCAAAAATAAAGTCTCACGACTGAAAATGTTTGTATGGCTCTCAAAAATAGCAGATATACAAGCTCATAGCGCGGCACCGAGTGCCGCACTATGAACTTGTATTTGAACATATTTGCACATTTCTGAATATATACATATATTTTCTTTTTTAAAGCAAACATTTTTAACCAAAATATTTGCTTCTGGGGATTCTACAAATGTCTTCTAAATCCTAACTTTTTTGTTGTTGTTTTTTTTTATCTTATATCGCTATAATGTCAGTGGTTCCCAAACTTTTTTCATGTCAAGGACCCCCTAAAATTATTGATGTATTTGTCTGCGGAGACCCCCATCTCAAAATATTTTGTTCCAGCGACTCCCAGAAGCCAAGATATGAGTTAAAACTGTATATATATTTATTCAAAGATTTGCACAAATTGTCATGATTTTTCAAAAGAAAATAGCAGATCTACAAGCTCGTAGCGCGGCCCTCGGTGCTGCGCTACGAGCTTGTAGATCTGCTATTTTTGAATAGCCCAAAGAAATCTTAAAATTACACAGATTTGTGAACAATTAACACAATATGTAAAATGACGATGTGTTAGTAGTAGGTTTAAAATCGGGGGAAAGCGTCTCTTGTCATTTTAGCCATTTGTCGTTTATATTTTAGCGTTGGGCTATTCAAAAATAGCAGGTGCAAAAGCGCTGCGAGCTTGTACATCTGCTATTTTTTTTAAAGTGTGAGACCTACTGATTTTAGAAGGCATTTGTAGAATTGGGCTCATGTCTTATAATGGGTTTTTAACCCATTGAGACCTGGAACTGTCTCATTTTTAGATTTGAGCTAAAAAGCATTTTACACTTTGGGCTATTTTTGAAAAATCGTGAAAATGTGTGCAAATCTTTGAATATATATATTTTTAAAGCGAACATTTTTAACTCAAATCGTTGCCTCTGGGGGGTCCCTGGAACAAAATATTTTGATGGGGGTCCGTGGCCAAATACATATCATTTTGGGGATGAAACCTTGACATGAAAAAGATTGAGAACCACTGATATAGAAACATACGTTTTTTCAGAATACTGTTAATAATGGCCTCTCTACCCCCCCCCCCCCCCCCCCCCCCCCACAGGGCAATCTCCCAGGAGGACCCACGCTGAGGAGGGGCGGGACCTCCACCACCCCGGGCATAGAGAGCAGCGTCATCGGCACCCCGGGGAGGCCGGCCCAGCTCCTGGCGCCGCTGTCCTTCCAGAACCCCGTCTACCAGATGGCCGCCGGCCTGCCCGTGTCCCCGCGCGGCATGGCCGACTCCGGCTCCGAGTGCCACAGCTCGGTCAGTTCCCATAGCAACAACGAGGACGGCGGCGGGGGGCCGGCGGGAGGGAAGCACGCCTTCCTCAACCACGGTGGAGGAGGAGGTAAGGCCTTGGTTCTCAAATGTGGGATCCGGGGACCCCCAGGGGTCCTTGAGGGAGTTCCAGGGGGTCCCCAGCAAAATGTGTTAATACAGCATCACAGTCATTTTAACCACATTAACCTTTTATAATTTGGCTATTCAAAAAATAGCCGCACTATGAGCTTGTAGATCTGCAATTTTTTTGAAAAATCGTGAAAACTTGTGCAAACCTTTGAATACATATATTTAAAGCGAACATTTGTAATTCAAATCTTTGCTTCTGGGGGTTCCTGGAACAAAATATTTTTAGATGGGGGTCCGCGGCCAAATATATATCATTTTGGGCGTCCGCGGCATGAAAAAGTTTGAGAATCACTATAAGGGATGGAACCGTTGACCGCTGTGTCGTTGTTGCTGTCAGAGTGGAAACCTCGTATAGCCGAGCTTGTAGATCTGCTATTTTCACTACTTTTGTATGATGAAGTAGTAGGGTATTAATTTGCGGGCGGGAAAAATACGGAGATATGAGGTTTTTAATCCGACAGCAACGATTTTAAAACCTCACAATTAATTAAAGGTAGAGGCTCAGTATAACAGGGGCTCAGGGGTAGAGTGGCCGGTAGAGTGGCCGGGTGGGAACCGTGAGTTGGTGTGGAAAAGCGCTATATAAATGCACCATTTACCATTTATAACCAAGTGTTTACAAAATAATAATAATAATCTTTACTCTGGTTGAAAAGAAATGTAGAAGTGAAAATATTATTTAGTAATACAGTTAAGGAGCAGTTAAGGTGCACTATTCAGCTACTGTATTATTTATCATTTAAAAGTCAGAAGCCAACAAAATAACAATAAAACCTATACTTTACAATTTTGATTGATTAGAAACATTCATAGTGTTGCGTAATAAATGTACTCGTAATAACCATGACGATCGCGAAAACGCGATTATTTCTCAGACAGACTATACAATCACGCCGTCAATATCTAATAATCATTTACCCCCCTAGGTGGTGGAGGAGGAGGAGGAGGTGGAGGAGGGGGAGGAGCAGGGGGGAGCAGCGGGGACGAGTACTCCAGGCGTTCGGGCGAGTTCACCCGCCGACAGCTGTCGCTCACAGACGCCCAGCAGCAGCAGCAGCAGCAGCAGCAGCCCTCCATGCCCCGACAGAACAGCGCCAGCGCCGGCCCCCAGCGCAGGATAGACCAGCCGCCGCCCCAGAGCATCACCCGGGGCCGCACGCCCCCCAACCTGCTCCCCAGCGGCTTGCCCTACCCCCGGCCCCCGTCCGGCAGCATGATGACGTCCTCCCCCGACTGGCCCAGCGCCACCGGGGCCAGGCTACGGCAGCAGTCGTCCTCCTCGAAGGGAGACAGTCCAGAGACCAAGCAGCGGGCTCAGCACAAGCAGGTAACCGTATATGTAATCACAGTGGTTTTCAACCCTTTTCATATCAAAGGTCCATTATTTATTCGGCATTTGAGCCACGGAACCAACGTTTGATGAGATTTAGCCTCTCAGACCCCAAGACATGGAGAATGTTTTGTTATCGTTGGATGCGATTTTGTCTACAATTCCATGCTGTATTGATGTTGGTACCACTAGGAGAGATGACAGGCAAATGTTGATCAAAATAACAATTCTTCTACATTCTCTAATTGTGTATTCTTGTAAATTAAGTAATGCAGATGTTTAACAATAATTTAACTCTTGCTCTCAAGAGTTATAGATCTATAAGGGTCCATTTTGTTAGCAACTCACCAC
Source organism: Gymnoscopelus microlampas (assembly GCF_963454915.1). Lineage (NCBI taxonomy): Eukaryota > Metazoa > Chordata > Actinopteri > Myctophiformes > Myctophidae > Gymnoscopelus > Gymnoscopelus microlampas. The sequence continues at coordinate 12,273,807 of NC_139958.1, forward strand.
TGGTTGAGAACCACTGCCGTATTGGGAATGAAGCTACACACATACAGTCCGGCACACTAGTGTTTTTTTGAGGGATTGAGTTTAGAGCGCTACACATGCTCTCAGCACGAGTGAGACACAGATCAGCTAACACAGATAAGCTGTCAGAACCTTCCCTAAAACATCCGGGACAACAAACGCTCCACATCGTCCCAGACTCTTCTCACTGCTGGCTCCCAAACTGTGGAACGAACTCCCCATTTCAGTTAGAACTGCAGGCTCGCTCCCAATCTTCCGCCGTAATCTGAAGACTCGCCTATTCAGACTCCACTTTAGCCCGTAGCACTTGCCCTATAGCCTTGACGACCTTGCAAGCTTATGCAAAGGTTAAAATGTTATTTGGATAGCATGCCATGTAGACAGATGCCAGGTTCATTTGTTGACCCGGCATCCTATAGTTTGTATAGTTTCATTGTACATATTATTAGTTTTTTGATACTGTTTAGATTGATGATTCTTGGTTTACCTATGATCCTAGTTTACTTTTTCTATGCATTTGATGTATTACCTCGTAAAGTCGCCATTATACTCGTGTTTGCCTTGCTTACTGTAGAGCGTCTGCTAAATGCCTGAATTGTAATTGTAAATTGTACACCTCTGCTCAATGACTGTGGACATGTCAATCCAACCCTGTGCGTTGGAAAGTTTGACATTGATGAGCAGCGCTTCTCCCCAAAAGTTGAACTGTTTTCAGCTTAAAGCTCCGCACAAAAAAAAAAAAACGCTGGATGCAGAGAACGCTGAGACGCGATCCTTGGCGCTGGGAAGTGGAGCACGCCAGCACGCCTTTAACCATAGAAATGCAGTGTCATGCACTGCCAGTGCACTGCCACTGTCATGCACTGCCAGAAAAGGCAAGCGCTGGCAGCAACAAAATAAAAGGCTTTCTAGAAAAAAAAGCTTTTTTTGTGGACAAGGCCCCTAAAGCCTGATTTGTACTTTGTAGTGTACTTGTCATCAGCTTTATTTCATGGCAGGGTCTCTAGGACAGAGTCATTTGAAATGGTGCCCATGGCCCTAATGAAAGTTAACTCATTCAGTGCCAAACTTATTTATTCATGTTAATGGAATTTTGGTTCTGAGTGCCACAGCCAAAATTCATTGTAAAAAAAAAGTGCTTAGGAAGCGAGATACAGCCTTTTTAAGTTATAGGTTAAACAAGGAGTGGATGGAGCAGCAAATCTTCAAATCATCATATCTTGGGTTCTGAACATGTTTTTCCCCCCAAAAAAAAAAAAAAAAAAAAAACTTTTATTTTGAAATTTTTTTTTTATTTTGAAAAAAATTTTATGACGGATTTGACGGATCGTGGCGCTCTGGGCGTCAGGCCACGTGACGGATTTGACGGATTGTGGCACTCAATGAGTTAATGTGGAGGTTTGTGACATGAACAAGTTTGAACACCCCTGCAGTAACGTACAGTCACGGAACAAATACTCTTAATCTAGATGTGCATAATCACTCCAGCTTGATACAGTAGCTGCTAAGAGTGAGTCAATTATGTCCACATTTTGAACTCGATTACGGCGATAAAAGAAACACCTTATTCCGATCATAACATCCGTGATGGGAGGGGCAGTATGGGAGGTGTGTGTGCCTCCTCTCTCTGCACAGTGTAAAGGCTCTGATGAATTGCAGTCATTGTGTGTATAATAACTGTAATACAGTGTGCTTGGAGGCAGCTCATTGCCTCTCCTCTGGTTAATAGGTGCACACAGTGGCAATGGTGTAGGCACAATTATCTCCTCGTTAACCACTTAAGTAAATAATTAGTCTTGTGACGAATAGCAAAAACAGCCAACCTACAAGCTCACAACGTGTCGCAGTGCGATGTGTTGTGAGCTGGTAGATTTAGCAATTTTAGCTAATTCTGAAAATTTGGGAAAACCTTGGTTTGCCTATGAAATGCCTACATAAAATTAGGAAAATATAAAATTTGCCTAATTTAGAACGCCAGGTAACAAGTTGTTAACTAGCAAAAGCATCAGTTATATGTGTGAATACACACAAAGACAGACACACATTAAACACAGAACACAGTTCTACAGTTCATTGCAGAGTATGTGTTGTTACGCACGTTGTGTGTGTGCATGGGTGTGTATTTTAGTCTTGGTGTTGTCACAGTATATACGTATATTATTGTCCGACTCCGAAGGTCAGAACAGCAGGTTGTAATTACAATTCCTCGCCGGCGTTTACCCTTGACGACTGTTATTTCTAAGGTAACAGGAAGGACGCCTGCATTACTGTCTGCCGTGTTTCACTCTCTTTTCCTTCAGCTGATGGCCAGTAGATTGATTGATTGATTGATTGATTGTTTTAATGACTCTAGGAATAGCTAATGTCAAGCAGGAAGAATTGATGACAGAGACAGTCTTAAATTAAGACCTGGAGATGCATCTGTGTCACTTCTTGATTTGAGCTAAAAAAGCATTATTTCACACATTGGCTATTCAAAAATAGCAGATATACAAGCTCATAGCGCGGCACCGAGTGCCGCGCTACGAGCTCGTAGATCTGCTATTTTTGAAAAATCGTGAAAATGTGTGAAAATCTTTGAATATATATATTTTTAATTTAAAGCGAACATTTTTAACTCAAATCTTTGCTTCTGGGGGTCCCTGGAACAAAATATTTTGATGGGGGTCCGCGGCCAAATACATATAATTTTGGGGGTACTTGACATGAAAAAGATTCAGCACCAGTGATATAGAAATATGCGTTTTTCAGAAAAATGTTGGGATTTAGGAGACATGTAGAATCGGCTTCAGGTCTCAATGGGTTAATTCTAAACAAGTGGAGGTTATTTTACTGCATGCTGTGTCTCCTGTGCAAAGTCATTCAACCACTTAAACCCCCATATCGTCGCTGTCGGGGAGAAACCTCTTATCTCCATATTCTAACTTTTTGTGTGTTTTTCCATAAATGAACGTCCGTACTTGATCATACTACAGCGTCACACAAACGCATCAAAGGTAGCGGATCCGCAAGCTCGAAAGTTTTGAGCTTGTAGATCTGCTACTTTTGATGCTTCTGAAATTGAATCCTGAAAAGTAACGGTTTTGGACATATGAGGTTTCCACCCGACAGAGATGATATACCTAATTGACCGGGGTCCCCCCCTCAACACCAAATCTCTTCACCGAAGAGCTGAGCTGAGCTTGTAGATCTGTTTGTTTTTTTGCAGAATGTTTGCCCTAGAATAGGGACGCTAGGGTCCATGTTGTTGGCTCACTAAGCAACTGAAGTTGTCTGTATTTGAGTTATTTGAATTGTACCTTCACATTAACAGAAACAGATGTGTTTAGTCATTTGAACTCGGATCTAATCAGCTTGTCCACCTTCTTGTAAATTCGGTTGTTCAGATTGCTCAGCCTGTTCAAAGGCTTACAATCCACTGTTCAAGTATTTTGGCCATTCTATTGATCACTGTCAAGTCCACCACACACCCTCTGTGTTAGCACACACACACACACACCCATTACTGTTACAGACAGATCTAATCACTCTCTCTCTCTCACACACACACACACACACACACACACACACACACACACACACAAACAGCCAGTGCTTTGCTGACCATCTGACTACTAAGGCATACTCTGTTTGCTCTGTACGTGTGTGTGTGTGTGTGTGTGTGTGTGTGTGTGTGTGTGTGTGTGTGTGTGTGTGTGCGTGCGCGCGCGTGTGTGCGTGCGTGCGTGCGTGCGTGCGTGCGTGCGTGCGTTAAAGTCAGTTCATCTGGGTGGTACAGTTAAGCTGAAGTGTGTGTGTGGGTGTGTGTGTGTGTGTGTGTGTGTGTGTGTGTGTGTGTGTGTGTGTGTGTGTGTTTGAAAACACCAGTGCGTCCATATCACCCTGCTTTCAATCCAGAGACACCTCTTAGTTGTACCCATGTGCATTCCAAGCCTCCTCCTGCCTTGTGTTCTGTTGTGTTGTGTTTGCATTAGGGCTGGGCAATTAATGAATATATTGAACCCGACATTTAGAACCTCTAACTGAAATGAATCATCTAGGTTAATTGAATAATAGAGAAGCAGGGTAAAAAAAAAACATTTGTGCAACTTTTGTGTACAATCAGCACAGTTTGAAATAACCGTGATACTGATTTTGAAGTCATACGGCCCAGCCCTAGTTTGCATGTTCCCCATCCCATTTGCAGCTCAGCTCATGTATGTGTGTGTGTGTGTGTTGTGTTGTGTTGTGTGTTGGTTCCACCTAGGCCCCTTCCCCAGTGAACCCCAATGCGCTGGACCGCACGGCTGCCTGGCTATTGAATATGAATGTGCAGTATTTAGACCATGAGGGGATGGAGACCGAGTTACAGAGAAACAGAGAGGATCTGACTCAGGTGGAGAAGGTAACGACCGACCCAACCCCCCCCTCTTCAGCCCCCCCAACCTCACGCTTTATCTTCTGCTCCGAACCGTCCGTTCAACCCTTCACTTTCAACCCTCTGTGACAATCCTCCTTCAACTCTTATTTCAGTGGTTCTCACACGTTTTAATTCCAAGGACCCCCCCCCGTCCCCCCCCGTTAGTGGTGGAAAAAGTACTGGTTACTTAAAAGTTACTTAAGTAAAAATATCAATACCACAATCTAGAAATACTCAGTTACAAATGAAAGTCTGTTTTTTTAAATATACTTATAAATATACGAGTAAAAGTATTGGCATCAAAAAATACTTAATATACAAAAAGTAAAAGTGCTTATTATGCCGAATGTCCCATTTCAAGTTCACCAAGTTTCCCACGTTCAATATGTATACAAATCTTTTGAAAATAGCAGATCTACAAGCTCACGTGTTGTGAGCTTGTAGATCGTTTTCAAATAGCCGAAGTAAGGCTCAAGTGGTTAATGGATGTTTTGTAATAATAATCAAAATCTACAAAGTAACAAAAGTTTTCAAATAATTGTAGTGGAATAAAAGTACAATATTTGCATCTGAGATGTAGTGGAGTAGAAGTAAAAAATAGAAAATTGGAAATACTCCAGTAAAGTAAAAAATACCTCAAAATACACCACTGCAATTTTCAAATCCTTCGTCATACAGTCTGGAGCGACGGAAGCTCCGAGAATGATTTAGAGGATAAAGCAGATGTGACGCCTCCTAATATAAATACGAAGCAATCGAAGCATATATAGCGTGCTGCTTATTAGAAATGGAAAGTGTAGAATAAAATGTAAAGATATTTTAAAACACATTTTCGTGAACGGAAATGACGAACAGATGACAGCTTCCGTTCCATATGGAGTTCCAGTCTCTAGCATTCGGAGATTGTGGAATAGTTGTCTGGCTACGCGAGACTACCCTTCCAAGAAACCCTGAGGGTCCCTGGACCGTACTTTGAGAACCACTGCTCTATTTCTTACCTCTCGTTTCATCACCTTCTTGAAGGTGCTGTGATAAAAAAAATTGTAAAAATAAGTGTTAAATATTTCTATATTCCGTATAATTTCTATAGAGTGTTTGTTCAATAACAGCGGTCTCCCCATCTCTCCAGCTCAGAAAACTCATTTTCAGGATGTGATTCCAATCAGGAGAAAGAACCTCATACAGGATGCAGGATAAACAAGAAGAAATTGGAAAGTGATGAAACAAATAAATGAGCAGACAAAATTGGAAGTGGAACACAAGCTGTGGGGCTCTCTCTCCTAGATTGGACCATGTTACTGAACAAACACACTATAGCAATGATTACTATCAGAATATAGAATTTAACCCTTTTGTTTTAACCCATTCAATCCAGGAACACATCTGTGTCATTTTTAGATTTCAGCTATATCCATTATTTTATACTTTTCAAGGCTATTCAAAAAAAGCCATTTGATGACCAGCAGCAGCTCCGGTAGGAGACTCGAAAGGGTCAACTTTGAGTCTCCTACCGGAGACATAAGCGTCTTTCCGCCGGTCACCAAATTATTGGCTCAGGAATGCGACAAAAACAAAAAATGAATTCAAGGCTTCATGGGGTGTGAAATTGATAGAAAACAAGTAATTTTTGGGGTGAACTATCCCTTTAACCTTTGCTTTTATGAAATCATCCGAGATCATCACGGTATTCCGGAAGATTGAACATGTATTCTATTGCTACTTTGACCACTTCAGATACTACTAAACTAATCTTAAAACAACTAATAACCGTAAATAGGCTATGTAAATGGCCTATTTTCGGTGCATGACACAAGCATAGCAGACAAGCATACTTCTATGAAATCCAAATGACTGAAATCCAGTCATGGCGACTGAGAACTGTAATCCATGCGAGTGTCCCTGCCGAGATGTCATGACTCTGTGCCGTTCGAGATAGCACACTGATAGTGCGGGAATCGGCTGTAATCCTATTTTTGCACGTAGTGCTTAATACAGACGTCTAGGATCGAGTCGACATGGAAATGTTGATGTTGGTGGCGTTTTCGTTGAGAAACGGCAACATTCAACTTAAACTGTGGCTTTCAGAAATGTTCAATGCTAACGTTTTTTTTTCCTTTGGCAACCAGGTTGCCTGCCTTGTGTCCCCTCCTCTTGTGACCTCTTCCATCTTAACTCCTTCCTTTACCTTTAAACCAACCTCTTACCATATGTCCTTTCTTGCCCAGGTCCACTATGCTGCCTTAAATTTTCAGTCACTTTTAACTGTCCTGTCCGCCTGTTCCCCTTTGAACAGCTTCTCCTCCCACCTTTAGTTTCACTCACCACACATCCTCACCGCCTTACAACCAAGTACTTACTGTTTCTAAAAGCAGCCCTGTACCCTAAAGCGTAAAGGCGATTGTGCATGGGCACGTGTGTGTGCACAAACACATTTGTGTGTGTGTGTGTGTGTGTATGTGTGTGTGTGTGTGTGTGTGTGTACGTACAGTGGTGGAAAAAATTACCTTTTTCTAGGACATTGGTTCTCAAAGTGGGGTCCGGGACCCCCAGGGGTCCTTGAGGGGGTTCCAGTGGGTCCCCAGCGAAATGTGTCATAATAATTTTTACCTTTTATACTTTGGCTATTCACAAATAGCAGATATACAAGCTCATAGCGCTATGCAAACCTTTGAATATATATATATATCTTTTTTTTTTTAAGCGAACATTTGTACTCAAATCTTTTCGTCTGGGGGTCCCTGGAACAAAATATTTGAGATGGGGGTCCGCGGCCAAATACATATCATTTTGGGGGTTCTTGACATGAAAAGGTTTGAGAACCACTGCTCTAGGATGAGCAGCACACTACATACTGTAGCTCATATAATCCAGCAACAAGAAACAAGAAATTTCAATAAACTTGAGCACTCAGAGAGATGCTAACACCCACACCTAGTCTCTGGAGACAGACGGTTGCCTCACACAATTTGAAGATGCTTCCGCCTAACAGTCTGTATACAACAGAAAGAACTGAACATTTGCAGAAAATAAAGTAGACGCCCCGCCTCCCCTCCCCCCTCCAACTTCCGTTTTGCCTTTCAAGTGGCATAAATAAACTCCTACCGTATAAATCAAAACAGTTGAAGCGAATCTTAGCTTTGCTGCTTTGCAGAAATGGAAATTCAAAAGCATATTTTAAAGACATGTTTTGAAAATATATATTTATTTGTGAATGGAAATGACAGATGACAGCTTTTCCTTGTGTGAGACTTTTGGGGGGAGGCGTTAAGTATACCAGTGGTTCTCAAACCTTTTCATGTCATGGACCCCCAAATTTACACTTATTACCCCACGCACCCCCATTTGAAAAAATAAGCCAGGGACCACAATAAGAGAAGGTTTTTACGGCTTTAGCAGTGATTCTCAACCATTTTAATTTCAAGGACCCCCAGTTTAACATGCATTAGGCTACGGACCCCCCATGTAATGGCATTTATACCTCTGGGACCCCAATTCATATTGTAAAATCAATGTTAATTTAACTCTGAGAGTGTACAAATTTGTACACTCTCAGAGTTACAGACCCATAAGTGTCCATTTGGTTCCTGTCCATCATTTAGCTGGGGACCCCCTGGAACCCCCTCAAGTACCCCTGGGGGTCCCCGGACCCCACTTTGAGAACCAATGAAGTATACAGTACTTTCTGTAGCATTGGAAGATTGTGGAGAAGTGTGTCTGGCATGAGAGACTAAACCCACACACCATGTCCTCTGTTAGGGTCATGGTAAATATATATGAACATTCAAAGACAAAAACACACGCACATCCTCCCATCTTTGGTGCTGAGCCAGGCTGCAAAAGCGGCAAAATTATGAAGCGAAAGAAGGGGGCTCGCATCTAACTTTTTCATTTTTTTGGCCTTTCTGCCTTTATTTGGATTGTACAGTTGAGATAGACGGGGAGAGAGAGAGACGGGGAGCGAGTGACACGCAGCAAAGGTCGTCAGGCTTGGGAATCGAACCCGCGACTCGCTGTCAGGCTACATTTAGAGCCTATTATGTGGTATGAGCCTTAACGACTAGGCCATCGGCACCCCTCACAACTCACTTTTTAAATCCTCCAAACTGTACTCACAGCAGCAGAAACGAGTTCAACGACGATGACGTTTCATCCTTGCGGTCTAATGTCGTTCTTGATTCTTGCTGCTTGTGAATAACGTTTGGAGCATTTAACCCATTAAGACCGGGAACGCATCTGTGTCATTTTTAGATTTCTTTGACTATTCAAAAAATAGCAGCTATACAAGCTCATAGTGTGGCACCGAGTGAGCTTTTTTTGACAAATCGTGAAAATGTGTGCAAACCTTTAAATATAATTTTCTTTGAAAGTGAAACATTTGTAACTCAAATCTTTGCTTATAGGGGTCCCTGGAACAAAATATTTTACAAAAGTTCACTTTAAAAAATATATATTCAAAGATTTGCACACATTTTCAAGATTTAACAAAAATAACAGCTCTACAAGCTCATATGAGCTTGTAGAGCTATTTTTTTAATAGCCAAAGAAATCTTAAAATGACACCGATGCGTCCCCAGTCTTAATGAATTCAAGTGAGTTGCGAGCCCCCTTCTTTCGCTTCATTGTAAATATGAACTATATGATAAGCATAGTTATCTACTTTACTTACCTTGTGCTATGACCTTTGACCAACAATAACAAACAAAAAAACAAGCACATTCTTTGTGATAACCTGCGACCAGCTTGGCGCCTAAAAGTGGCTTTTTACTAGCTGTTGGGTTGCATATAAAACAAGATATGACAAGTCATAATATAGCCGCCAGCGGCAGGCTTTTTTTGCCCCAATACAGTCTATCACAGTAGAACCGAAATAGCAGAAAATGACTACATTACCCATGAGGCATTCTGAACGTACAACGCGTCCCCCTCTACCATTAAGTTACAGTGTCCAAGTTACAATACACAAAATACACCAAAATAATACTTTTCAATGGACTACTTGGGTAGCACTGATAACATTAACCACAGTAAGGTTCATAAAGTTTGTAGATGAGATGTTTACATTGTTAGTTCAGTCACGGTGACGACGTTAACATTAACGTTAGCCGCATGCTAACGCTAAACGTCCGTTAGCTTAGCAACACGCTAACGGCTCATATTAAGTTGGTTTGGCTAATAATCATTAATCCCAACTAATGCCAACACAGTAATGGATGTAAACGTTCACAGACATGCTTTGGACATTATTATCAGGTTGCATTATGAACCAGCAGTTACACAATACAAGTAGCAGGCCATGCTAGCAGCTAACAACATACCAAGGCGGGTGCTGTAAACGACGGCCGTCCATTGGCTAAGACGGCCGTCCATTGGCTTTAAAGTAGTGTCTCCCCATTGGCTGTGAAGTAGTGAAGGACAGCCAGGACAGCCAATAGCAAAAAAAGTGTTGAATACATGTCGGAAATCTGTCGGGTCAGAGTCAGAGTGAATACAGAGCCGCGCTTTCAGCTGGCGGCTAAAAATCAATAGCCCAGGGCCCTGACCCTACCCCTACCCCCCCCAACTCATCTGCTTAAGTTTGATCCAAATCGAATCTAACACAGACTAACAGACACCGGTGACTACAATACACCGGCGCCGCCGGGCGGGCGCCAGGTGTAATGAAGTGAAAGCAACCAAAGTGGACATAAACGTCCAACAGAGAGGCCACAGCCAAACCCTTAAAAATAGCATCCTCAAGTTGAAAGTCATGGAGGAAAATGAGCGCGGGTCACATTACTGCACAGCAGGTGAGACAGCAGTCCCAGGTAATGGGCTGTGTGCTTTAAAGCTCATCCATGCCTGCTGCCTGCCTTCTGGCTTTTTTTTCTCCGTCGCAATTGATTGTAGGAGGGAGGGGAGTAGAGAGAAAAGGAATCAAAGAGTAGAAGAAAGAGAAAGTGGTGCGGAGCCTGAGAGAGGTCACTCGTTCTCCAGGCGTGAGGCGGGGGTAAGGGAGAGGGGAACATCGAGTGGATGGTGACAGAAAAATATGACTGATCCTAACAACATCCAGATTGTATAATTGATCGTTAAGCACTTAACGTACCGGTAGTCATATTAAGTCGTATGACAAATGGTGGAAATAGCTGATCTACAGTACAATTTCACAACAACGCTTTGTGAGCTTGCAGATAGGCTATTTTCAGCAAAGAGATTTTGTGTAGTGGGTAAAAGAGAAGGAGGCCTAGTATAGGCCCCTGGCGGACTCTGGTCAACAAAGTATATTGTCACTGTCGGGTGGAAACCTCACGTCCAAAACTGTTACTTTTCAGGATTCAAATTCAAAAAAGGTAGAAGATCTACAAGCTCAAAACGCGTCGCTTGGGATCTGCTACTTTTAATGCTTGTGTGTGACGCTGTAGTATGATCAAATAGGGCGTTCATTTATGGGAAAAAGACAAAAAAGTATAAGAATATGGAGATAAGAGGTTTCTGCCCGACAGCAACGATATTAACCTGACTCTGTGAAATGGAAGAAGCTTGCGACACACATTTTGTTTCACAGCCTACTTCCATCTGAGACTCCTGAAGCAGAATCGATGACAGACGGCATTTTCATTTTTTCAAGCTACTTGGCAGGTGATTGGATGATCCCGCCCCTAGCAGCCGCTGATTGGTTCTAACACGCAGCGGTTCGGGCAGCTTTACTCCCTGAGCGATCCCAGACCTCCTTCCTGAAATAAAATGCAAATGAGATTTCCGGAGGGAGGGGGGTTAACCAGGCTACAACGATATAGGGTTTAAGTGGTGAAATGCAAACTATACTGAGGACTGATTATTGAGAACGTAATTGTTTACAACTCGATCGGTGCTGAGTCGGCATCAGCATCTTTTGCACCACCTCGGCACCGACACTCGCTGGGCTGGCGCCTGGCCTGGGCCGTGCCTCTCGGGACTTAAAGCTTCCGCTACTGACAGCGCGGCCTGCCTTGAAACGTCAAGATGCAACGTGGCTTGCCAGAAGAGGCGTACAGCTGCAACGTTTTGCCTCTGGCGATGGGGGGGCTGTGTGCTATGTAAGGGTGGTGTTCTTATAAATCCAGGAGGATTTGCTTGGTCATTTCTCCTGACCGGCAGAAAGCCTGTCCAGAAAGCTCCCCAGGGTACAGCAAGAGGTCAAGGAGAGATTTTCCAGGCTTACGTCCCTGGATGGAATAAAATTGTGTAGAGTTTGCAAATTGTATCCTCCTCTCCTCTCCTCTCCTCTAAGCTCAGCGTCACCAGGGCTTTTTTTTTTTTTTAAGTTACAATGAAATCAGCGACCAGGTTTGAGACGCTACTGTTCTCAATTTCTCACGGTTCACAATGTTGAGGGACGATTTGTTTGCAATACATGGTTTGCCATTGCTGTGTAAATGTTACAGTGCAGCTGTAACGGTAAGCCTGACACCGACCACCCCACCTACCTAGACAAATATGGAGTGTGTTGTCTATCCTCAATGTGTCATCATGGCATCAGGCACAAACAAATCTGTCAACTCCATATGGAGCTCTAGAACAAACTCCATATATGGGCACAAAAGGCCTGAAATATACTGTATGGGCATATACTGATGACACCAGGGATCTCCATACGGGCATTAGAGGGACAAGGACCGACAGATATAGAGATCTTCATATATATGGGCATATCGGTCGGATCGGCGGCGCGACGTAGGCCCTCACTCTAGAGGTTTGGGCCCCGAAACTCCAGTGCTGCATATCTCCTCAGTCGCTGCAATGGCACGAAGCAGCACTAGCTATATTGGAGAGCCCGACCGCTGCCAGATTTGTGGGGTCTGATGCGCCGATACCGAATTCGGAGAGTCCTAGACCACCGATTATAGATGTTTCGATCAATATTTTGTTAAGCAAAACAATGATTATCACGTGATGGACAGTAACAGTTCTGATGGACATTAATGGTCCTCTCCATCTGTCTGTGCTCAGTATCAACAGGAGATCATGGTGCTGCAGGACAAGTTGCGTGCGTCCGTACAGAAGCTGGAGGAATACGAGTCTCGTCTGAAGGGGCAGGACGACCAGGCCCAGAAGGTTCTGATGGAGTACCAGGCCCGACTGGAGGAGTCCGAGGAACGCCTGCGCAGACAGCAAGACGACAAAGACCTGCAGATGAAGGGCATTATCAGCAGGTAGATACATTTTTATTTGACTATTTTACAGGTTCTCAAAGTGCAACTACAATTATTTGAAAACTTGAGTTACTAGTTAATTTGGAGATTTTGATTATTATAACAAAACATACATTAACCACTTCAGCCCTGTATACATTTCGGCCATTTGAAAATAGCCTATCTACAATTCTACAACGTCCTCCCGATGTGGGCTCCTCACTGGCAGGTGAACCAGTGGGATTACAACAGCAGTGACAACACAAATGTGTGTTTGTGTGTGTGTGTGTGTGTGTGTGTGTGTGTGTGTGTGTGTGTGTGTGTGTGTGTGTGTGTGTGTGTGTGTGTGTGTGTGTGTGTGTGTGTGTGTGTGTGTGTGTGTGTGTGTGTGTGTGTGTGTGTGTGTGTGTGTGTGTGTGTGTGGAGAAATTAATTGGCATAAAGACTAAATTGGGAGGGGAGAAAAAAGGGATATAAAGTAAAAAGAGAATACGTGTTCAAGAGTGGCTCAGACACAAAAAATCAAATAATGCAAGTCAAATGCTAGAGACCACTTAGTATAATCTGTCCATTACATCACATATCCTGCTGAGAACGGAGCCCCAGACATGGAGCCAGAGGATCAGACATTAGGTGTGTCTTTGATGCCAGGGAGGTTAACAGAAATGTTGTCTACCACAGAGCACTTAAAGCCTAAATGAGTCTGAACAGCTGAGTACATGCTCTTAGGGAGAAGTGTACCCAACTTTCCAGCGCTCGTTCAAAAGTCCATCCATGTAGTGGTGTGTAGTGGTTAGTAGAGACTCATTCTACCCACACAGAATACCAAACACAAGAGGGTACCTTATTTATATGCACTTCATTTTCCAGACTGTAAGTAGATTGGGAAGTAGCATTCTAGCCTAGGCTGAAATGTTATAAATACAATTTTTACCATTTTTTTATTTGACATTTTTAACCCTAACACTAAAACCTGAGGTGTCAAACACCGAAAATTGCAGATCTACAAGCTTCTAGAGCACAATTAACCAGATATAAATCAGGCATACCTCTTAACCCCAATCCCTTAATGCCTAATCCTGAACATTTTCTTAATTATGAGCCTGTCAGTCTCCTCAAAACATCAAGACCACAAACATCACCGTGTCCTTTGTGTTTCACCAGGTTAATGTCAGTGTATTTACTCATTGTTTGTGTTTCACCAGGTTAATGTCAGTGTATTTACTCATTGTTTGTGTTTCACCAGGTTAATGTCAGTGTATTTACTCATTGTTTGTGTTTCACCAGGTTAATGTCAGTGTATTTACTCATTGTTTGTGTTTCACCAGGTTAATGTCAGTGGAAGAGGAGCTGAAGAAAGATCACTCAGACATGCAGGCGGTGGTGGACTCCAAGCAGAAGATCATTGATGCACAGGTCAGTCAAACGGCGCCATCTGCTGTGCAGCCAAATCCCCTGCGTTTGCTTGGCTTCATTCAAACCAGTTGTTCGCAAGATTGCTCCTGGACGCACGCACACACACACACACACACACACACACACACACACACACACACACACACACACACACACACACACACACACACACATTCTCTCAGTCAGTCAGTACCCATTTTAGACAGCTTACCCATAGACATAAATAATTTTGGAGAGACCTCCTTTTTCAGTAGACATACAAGAGGCATACATACATTAGGAGGCGCGGGGCTCATGTATATGAATGCCTGTGTTCATGGGAAGTTATTATACTCAAGTAACTTTGCGTCTGGAGACAAACACGCAGCACTACTACGGTAATGAGCTGTCTGCCGCAGTAAAGAAACAGAGGGAATGAAAATGAAACGCTCATTAATGGGGAGAGAAAAGTCTAGGAGTCAATTAGAGAGTTTCTTGCTTGGCTGCATGAGCTCGCACTGCCATGCAGACTTAGCCATGCTACAATAAACATAAAATCAGTACTCCTCTCATACTGCACGGTAAAATCCTCAGTGTTAACTGAACTCTGAGTACAAATAGAACCAAATGGACCCATTTCCACTAGAATCTTTTTTGTTTTAATCCACAGAGCTTTTAAAAAGGTGTGGAATAAAAGAAAAAAGGAAAGAAAGAAAATAACAGCAATATTGTGTTTGTGAAATAATTATTTTAACAACTTTGTCGGCCTGACAAAAATCCATAATTATTGTTTTGTTTACCTTTGTAAACCAAGCCCCCCAGAACCGCGGTAGAACAGTAAGGCTGCTGTCGCCTGGTGGTCAAATCTGGGATTGCAATACTTCCGCATGTAATAATAATAATAAACTTTATTTGTATAGCACCTGCAATACAATTAGGGAAAAGGGACAACTCATTTATCAATAAAGTAAAAAAAGAAAAGCAAAGGCATAAAACCACATTGAAATAAAAGCAAAACATTTTTAAAACACTACTGCACGTGCTTATACCGTTTGAAACCCTAGTGCACCTGCTCGGTGCTCAAGTCTTCCACATTTGAGCACCAAATTTGGGTGCTCAAATCAAGGAAAATGCGGAAAAAGTAGAGTTCTTCCGGGCGCTTCATGCACTGGTGAGCAACTTTCATTGAAATGAATGAAACAAACAATAGTAACCAATAGTAATCACAGAACAACACGTTCACAAAACACAAAGATAAACGCTATCAAAGGTTCAGAAAAGGTTGAAAAGCAAAATGACATCAATTCATCCCGATTCTATTTGGTCTTCCTTGCGTTGGACTGCTGTGTGTGTGTGTGTGTGTGTGTGTGTGTGTGTGTGTGTATGTATTTTGTTAACATACACATAATAGAAGCTCTTGTGTTCTCTGTGTGTGTGTGTGTGTGTGTGCAGGAGAAGCGCATAGCGTCGCTGGACGCCGCCAACGCCCGTCTGATGAGCGCCCTGACCCAGCTGAAGGAGCGCTACAGCATGCAGAGCCGCAACGGCATCTCTCCCACCAACCCCACCAAGCTGCAGATCACCGAGAACGGAGAGTTCAGGAACAGCAGCAACTGCTAGACCGACATTTGACTGGTGTGTGTGTGCGTGTGCGTGTGTGTGTGTATGCCTGTCTGCCTGCGTGGCTGCGTATGTATGATTAAGAGGGAATGCTGTGCCTAGAAGAAGACACTTCCTTTTACGGACGTTAAGGCTTAAGTTGTACTACGTCGAACGATGGTGTCGCGTGCCGGGAAAAAAAGCCGATCTATGACACTCACAACGGCCCGTTGTGAGCGCCGTAGATCGGCTTTTTTTCCCGACGCGCGGCGCCATCATGCGACGACGTATAAATCTGGCTTAAGCGGTGTAAGAGTGTGAACTTCCACACAAACAAGAGGGGCCAACCAGAGGAGACAGGACTTCCATTTAACAGAGAGAACGACCCGTTCAATGGACCGGATTGATCACCCAGAGAGGGCCTTCGATGCGAGGGTGACGGTCGGAGGAAGCTTGTAGATAATGAACTCGAAGCAGCAGCAGCAGCGTCGGTCGGTCGGTCGGTCAGTCAGTCGGTCGGCCTGTTTTCGACGTCGTAAACAGTTGCTGGGACAATTTTGAGCCGTTGTACCCACCACCACACCCCCCCCCTCCCCCCTCCCCGGGACAAACCACTATATTAATCAACAAACACACAATGAGCGTCAGAGACTGTCACCCCCCAAGAAGCAACTCCTCCTCTCTCTCCCCACTTCCTACCTGACAACCACATGGACCTAGTTTTAAAAGACAAAACAAATGGTGACAAATAACTCTACAGGACTGGGAGAAGATTGTTTTCCAGTCCTATGTCCTTTTTTCTTTCCTTTTCTTTTATTTGGGGTTTTTAGAAAAACAAAAAAAATATATAAAAAACAACAACTAGGAGATTAAAAAGATATTTTTTAATCCAAAACAATCAATCAACTCACTTTTCCTTTTCAGTCCTTGGGTGTGTTCCAAAGTGCCCAACTACCCCTACCACCCCCTTACCCCTCTCCCTCCCCCCCCCCCCCCCCCTCCCCCTCCTCCCTCGCGACCATTGAGGTATAGCTTGCAACTCCCATGTTAGTGCACTTTGTGAAAGATATTGGTACATGAGAAACGCCTTAAGAACGGAACACACCTCGTCTTTATCTCCCCCCCCCGCCCCTACCTCCCTGCAAAAAAAATAAAGGCACAACTTATACTGTGGATTTGTAAATGGAAATATATATTGTACAAAACACATCACTTAATGTATTATAAACACTAAAGTAAAGAAAATGAATTCTATGTGATGCTATATTAATGAAATTGAAATATAGATGTATGCATTTTGTTTTCTCTTTTCCTCTATAGAATATACAGTACATACATAACTATATTTGATAGTATCAAATATGAAAAAGCAGCCCTTTATTTAGGAGTGAATTCTTTATATGTTGTGAGTTTTAGCTTTTTAGTTTTAATAATTTTATTCCTCCCCCCTCCCTTCCCCCCTCCTATCGAATGACTGAAGCTTTTATGTGCTGTATGGATAAATGGCTAAAGAGCAGTGATTGATCGGCACCATTTTGTCACGCGCCACCCATCAGTCAAACACAATCTGTATAACTCTTAATCCTGCCCTGATGCTTTAAAACTTTTTGACTGGGAAGAGTCTGCAGCTATAGCAACATAGAATGCACTTCAACTGATGTGTGTGTGTGTTTGCGTGTGTGTGAACTCACACATCACAAGCGCGTTCACTCTCCTACTGGCGATGTGACGTGCATCACTGCTCTACCTGACAAAAGAGATGGTTCTGTATGCAGAGCCATTGAGATGGAAAAAGTTGCGTCAGAGGGGTTTGTCAGAAACCCCCCTACGTGTTCTCGTGGTTTCACATAATCACGCGAGCTTCATCCATACCTATTATGAGGAGTTTGACGATTGGAACTATTACTGTAGCGTTTGGAACGACATACTGTCTGCGGGCAGCCAAAATGATGCTGAATCTGTGCGTAAATGCAGCGTCTTTCACCCCAGCAATGAATTAATTTGTTTTAAGCAAGCACGGCCCCACAGTCGTTGTTTACATTATCCACCATTGCTGTAAAACATAATTGGCCAGATGGATTGATTTGAACGAAGATGACGCAACTCTTTCTTTTCTCATAGTATTTGGGTTTGTCTGTTCTTCCGGCCAGCTATTGTGTTTTATGTCGGTTACATGACCGCTCCTCCGTTTTTTGGGGGGATGTCGGCCATGTTTCTTATCCGTGTAGCACGATTTGGGGGGCTAAAAGAGAGGAATGTGTTTTTAGACACTCGGATGTTATTATGCTAATACACTGGACTGGTGGGGGTCGTTGAAACGATAGCCCCCTATGAAGTGACATTCTTCTCTGTCTACCTGTTCTTGTCAGTCAGTGGTAAATGAGGACTGTGACTCCATTCATCCTCTTCTACTTTTTATGTCCCTCTTCAAGCACGATTTTATACTTTGTCGTACGCCAGCGAAAATAGCCGATCTACAAGCTCACAACGCGTCGTCGTGACGCAATGCATTGTGAGCTTGTAGATCTGCTATCTTCGGGCGTACCACACCGGTATAAATTGTGCATCATCGCCCACCCTCTCTTCTGAATGTGAAGATGCTGAGTCACAGGTGGTCTTAAAACGGGGTGTGTGTACTCTCTTTAACTCTAGTCGATCTTGTCATTGCCATCAGATTCCATGCCATTTTAGCATTTATCTTTTGTATATTTTTGTATTTGTTTTTCTTACCTTTTAACAGACCTACGATATACAGTAAAAAGCGTGAGAGTCCGAGCATGCTTCATCCTGGCACTGTAGCCAATGGTAGTGTCAGTATCACAGTTTTTTTTTGTTTTTACTCGCCAATAATAAGATGATGTTGATGATGATGATTGAGATGGATGCTGCAGATGTATACGGTCACTATATGAAAAACTGAGTGTATCATGAGACTGGACAAGCCTGAGAAATTGTAAATAAAATGTTCACAATATTTTTATCTTATGTCAACAAGAGTTTTTTTTTTTTTGGTAAATGTTATCTTGTGCTCAACTCTGCTGTATCGATGCTATTGATATTGTAAATAATATATAGCTCAATCATCTGTCGCCATTGCTCAGCACCTATGCATTTTTAGCTCACCTTCCAATCAGTATACTATACACACCTTGTTAAAACTCATGTTTTGTATCGGAGTCTGAACATTTTCCCTGACATCAGTAGACAAAAGTGACTAGAGGCGACGGTCGGGATAACCTTGGATTAATACTCAATGTTGGTGTCAGAACAGGAACGGGCCCCGATGTACGACAAAATGCAGAGAGAATCGCAAGCACAATCCCATTTTCTCACCGGTCTAGCCTCATCATGAAAGTACAAGATCAATGCTTTAGTCGGTGTTTCCTTTCAAACAAATCGTCCGTTTTTTTCCCGAGCCGAGTGTAGAAAAGGGAATGGCATGACCAGCTCATTGACACAGCATTAGATCAGGCGAGGATTACACCCCAAACATTTAACTTTGGGGTATGTTTTGTTACTGTACATAATCGTCTCTGTCGGGTGGAAACGACATTATGTCCAAAACTGTTACTTTTCAGGATCCAAATTCAAAAGTCGCAAAAGGAGCAGATCCACAAACTCAAAACGCGTCGCTTCGCGCCGCATTGTGGATCTGCTACTTTTGATGCTTTTGAAATGCCGCTGTAGGATGATAAAGCAGGACATTAATTTACGAAAAAACGCCAAAAAAGAGCTAGAATATGGAGATAAGAGGCTTCTGCCCCACAGCTACGATATGTTAAAATTGCATTAAACCCATCCTAAATGTTAAAAAACGGTTAATACAGCGGCCGGCGGAGCAGTTAGCGATTTAAGTGTCTTGCTCAGGGACACTATAACACAGACCGGGGGACTGAACCAGGGACCTACTGATTCCCAGATGGCCATATCCCATTCAGCTACAGAGCTACTGTATGGCCCACCCTCTCATAGTAGACCGCTAGATGTATTCATGCCATCTTCTAGTACCAACAGCCGGTCCCTCAGATTTTGGACTCTCGATGACATTTGAGCAGTTACCAAAAAAAAATCACAAACTGTAGTATTGTGATGAGTTCTACATGCCACACCACTACATAACACCCAATAACACAAAGAAAAGTGAAACGGTGCCCTCTCGCCATGTTTATTTTATTCTTTTATTTGATCTGCCAGCTATTTGTTTGTTGTGCCCAAACATTCCTATCTCTGTTCCGCTGTCACTGATTTTAGAGTCGGAGACCCCATAAGAAGAGCCGTGATGGATCATGCCTGATTTAGACTTGGCTGCGTATATGGCTCACCGAAAATAGTCGATCTACAAGCTCACAACGTGTCGCAGAGCGACACGGCGTGCCGCTTTTATTTTTTGGGGTGTGAGACACAGGCGTGCAACTGTGAGGTATAGATCACTCTTCAGTCTCAGTAGCTATGTCCACTCATAGTGCAGTCAGACCCAAACACACACACCAAAAAAAAAAGATTAAATGTCTATAAAAGTAAAAGATGTTGTATGTTTTCTAATATCTTGTAGAAAAATACTTTTGTAAGTATGTTGAAAGTAAAAGTATTTGCTGGATTCTGCTTCCTTTAATGACGGTGACGAAACAATAATGTACAGAGGAATTTTGTGTTGACGATAAAATAATGTGGCTGTGCAATTTATGTACATTTGCAACTAGACTTATTAAAGTTTTATTTAGCTATTTTAAGTCGTGGCTTTATGTCTTTCTTACCACCAGGGGGTGTAGCGGGGTCACTTCTAGGTAACTGGATATTGTCTAGCAGTCTAACTCATGTAAATGTTTTGTAATTCAATACAGATGCAGATAACAGATATCATCTGTCTTCTACAAATGACCATTCATCCATTCACTTTTCTCCCTGTCTTAACACGTTGCTCCCTGTACTGGCTCTTGCTTTGTCACGCAGCTAAATGTTTTATGTTCTCTTTGTTTAAAAAGAAATACCTTGTAAGTAAAGCGTTTTACTGTAGGTTATTCATATCGTTTTGAATGTCCACCTCAAATGACATACCCCCTGGTGCTCAGGTGTCCCACCATCAAACCTCCTCAAGGACCTCCGGGGTCCCCCACTTTGACAGCCACTGAGATAGGCTATGTGCCTCTCATGAAGTCCCATTTATTGTGTGTGTGTGTGTGTGTGTGTGTGTGTGTGTGTGTGTGTGTGTGTGTGTGTGTGTGTGTGTGTGTGTGTGTGTGTGTGAGTTGAGTAATAGCCCGCAGGCCTTGAGGTCCATAAGAGCATGAGGTCAAACTAATGAGTCTACAGTGTATGACTTACACAGAGGCTCCAAACAGCATCAGATAAATGCACAGAGACCTTTTCACTGGACCTCACACACTTATACTGCAGAAGAGGAGGCAGGAATAACTATGAGAGGATCAATACTGGCTCCAATGTGGTTGATTTTACCTCACTTTCTATTCTCTCTGTAACCTTTCCTCACATTTTTCTTTCTTTGGTTTATTCATTCTCGCCTCCTTTCTTCAATTTCTGCATTTGTACAGTCGTCTATTATAAAAAAAAATGTAGCCTTTTGTTACTACAGAAGAAGCGTATCTCTCATGCTTCTTCTGTGAAATAAACAAAAGCAAGATGTAAACACAAGGCAAAAGTCTCAAAATCTACCTCCAATTGAGTAAAATATGTAAATACCTTTTCCACCACTGGTTGAGGCAGCCAGACACGAATATAAAATGATTCATTCATTATGCATTCATTCATTTATTCCTTCATGCAGCCATTCGTGTTCATTTTCGCCGCTCAAATTCATTATTGGTTGTTGTTTCCCATCAGGCCCGTTCCTCAGTGTTCTGTTGTCTCGTCTGTCTCGACAAACAAAAAATGTGTGTGTGTGTGTGTGTGTGTGTGTGTGTGTGTGTGTGTGTGTGTGTGTGTGTGTGTGTGTGTGTGTGTGTGTGTGTGTGTGTGTGTGTGTGTGTGTGTGTGTGTGTGTGTGTGTGTGTGTGTGTGTGTGTGTGTGTGTGTGCGTGCGTGCGTGCAGATAGAACAGTATGTGTCCAGCAGACCAGAATGGCCAGCTGTCATCACTCAGGCATGGAGGTTCCTACTGGCTAAAGACCAGCACATGAAGATCAGAGGTATATATATACAGTACACACACACACACACACACAGGTTTTTCATAAATGGATTTAGAAGGCATTTTTTAGAATCGGCCTCAGGTCTAAGACTTATTACCATGATCTATGGAGTTGACTACCCCTCTAGACCAGTGGTTCACAGGTCTACGTTTTAATTTCAAAGACCCCCATAACTCTGAGAGTGTACAAATGGAACCAAATGGTCCATTGTGTTGTATTAGTACGCTCCAAAAGTTACAAACATGTAAGGGTCCATTTTAATTGTAGCCCCCTCAAGGAACCCTGAGGGTCCCTGGACCCCACTTTGTGAACCCCTGCTAGTTAACTTAACATACATTTTCATTTAACTATGTTGAAGAAAGTTATAGGCGGCCATAGCTGAGTGGTTAGTGAGCCCGCCTAGGGAGCCAGAGGCCCTGGTTGCCCCAGGTTCGATTCCAGGCCAGGCCAGCATATGTGTCGATGAAATGAAATTTGTCCCTGAGCAAGACTCTTAACCCCTAATTGCTCACAGGTTCTCATTGGAAACAAGACCGCAAGGACTTTCATGAACGACCTGTTAAAAGGAATTATCCTTATAACGTAGCATTTCAACTTTTAA
Organism: Gymnoscopelus microlampas; assembly: GCF_963454915.1. NCBI lineage: Eukaryota > Metazoa > Chordata > Actinopteri > Myctophiformes > Myctophidae > Gymnoscopelus > Gymnoscopelus microlampas. The sequence goes on from NC_139958.1 coordinate 12,296,115, forward strand.
TAACTCCCCCATTCTCTCTCGCTCTCGCTCTCGCTCTCTCTCTCGCTCTCACTCTCACAGAGCTGCTCCAGTCGTCTCCAGGTGATGTCTTCACAGCGGAGCCTGGCATACCGCCACGTGGTTCTAGAACGGCGGATGGCTCCATCTTGCCCCCCTGCCCACCCATCACCCCCCACCTGCCCCCCTGCCCGCCCATCCCCCCCAGGCCCGGAGCAGAGTGTTTGCTGTCATCCTGTGCGCCGAGTTCCTGAAGGAGCTGGCGGCTATCGCCCAGGAGCACAGCGTAGTACCGGACCACTCAGCGCTTGAACCCCAAATTTCACTGTTCTGGGGGGAACGTTCACCAGAAATAGCTGATGTCCAAGCTCATGACGTGTCAAAATGTGACGCGTTGTGAGCTTGGAGATCAGCTATTTCTGACAAAGAGATTTGGTGTAGTACAGTACAGTTGCTGTACAGTTGCAACTCCGTTTCACTGTGTATATCGAGGGTTTAAGTGGTTAACCTGGTATTCTCCTGGTGTAATCACTGACAGGTTAGATCTGTCAGTGCCAGCAGTACTAGAGGTCCTGGTAGGATATAAAGCCAGCAGTACATGAGGTCCTGGTAGGACATAGAACCAGCAGTAGGCTACTAGAGGTACTTTGTCAAAGAAACATTGCCAGGATGGATAAAATAGCTGTCTTGGGAAGTGAAAAAGATAGTAGACCCGTAGGAGCCAGATTGCTCAGATGGAGCAATCTGGAGCAATTACTCCCACGGAGACATCAAATTTCTCTTTTGGGCCTAGAGTCCCAGGCCCAATAGAGAAATTTGATGTCTCCGCGGGAGCCTCTGTCTCGACTCAAGACCCAAAAGAGAAATTTGATGTCTCCCCGGAATCATACGAGGAAGTAAAATGTATAATAAGCAAGAAAGGAAACATGGCCGCAATAAATGGATCCAGGGAGAAAGCGTATTTATATTTATAGAGAAAGCGTATTTATATTTATAGCCTATTGTACATGCAAAATTGCTGCTATACGAAAACGTATTGTTACTGCACTGTTTCTCATTTTTATTTTCATTTGTAATAAAATGTCACTGACATCACAAGGTATTCTTCATTTTATGTATGGTCCAGTATATTATTAATTCATATCAGTCACTGTATTCCAGTGGGGCAAGGCAGCCTACTGTAAGTCTTAAACAAAATATATAAAACAACCCTAACAGTGGGATAAAATCAATAGAGAGTATGCACATGCGTCACTTTTCCACCGGGAGATCTGAAATACATTTTACACCCATATCCTCAGACAGATGTAGTGTCTGCTGATGGACACTAGATGGCGTCCAAACAGCATATTCCGAGCTTGATCATTCTACGCCACTATCCCAGTTCCCCAGACCATTCCTTGTGTCCCCTGCTGTACCCTGTAGCAGTGCCATCTATTAGAGAGTTACGCCAACTCCGTTCACTTCTTCGGGCAAGGTCTTCTACATACACATACATTGGCGAATAGTGACAAATCCCTAAACCGGAAGTTCATGGAATGCATTGAAGTCGACGGCTCCTTGTCACTATTTCCAGCTACATGAACCACGTGACCGACGCTGTTTCTGACCCCTCATTGGCGCAACTCTCTAATAGAAGGCTCTGCCCTGTAGCCATTACAACACATCCAGGAGGAGCAGAGCACAACACAGTAAGAATATTAATCTGTCCAACAAACTACAGCATGGCCGAAGGCCAAGCACAGTGCACAGTGGGGAGAGACGACAACCTATTCATCCAAAGGGTCCTTTTTCAGGACATGTTTAACCTTGAAGCGGATGGGGAAGGGTCACTTTGTTAGCTAACTTAATTACTTTATAAAGTGTTGTACATACGCATGTATGCACTGTGATTAAATGGGATTTTAAGGGGTTGAATATACCCATCTTTTGTCTTCTTTCTAACTTCTTATCCATGCATATCTCTGACTTACAGGGCAACATCCTGGCCTTTCTGCAGGTGTAAATGAACCAGTAGATGAACCTGATAGAAGAGGGAGTGTATGTCCACAGTGTACAACACACCACCATGAACACTCAGCACGTAAGCTATTATTATTATTATTGAGTCATGGTGTCATGTCAAAAACATATAACATAAGTGGATGACATGTAACCACTTAACACACAATTCCCCCACAACATAAAAGCATAACTTATATTCAAATAATTACACTAATAAAACAATTACCCAAATTTACACCATGGGACATGCTGAGAAATCAAATTCCCCTTCAAACCAGCCAGGACCGGGATGCCCTTTTCACGGCAGCCATATTGGCATGAAATAACAGTGTAATGTATGTTACTTGCTTCACAGGTTTTACCAATGATACCAATTATTAAGGCTTTCCATTTCCTGAAAAGTAATGGTTTTGGAAATACAAGGTTTCCACCCAACAATGACTATGATTATGTTAAATCACCCTCCATTCCGGTTATGTACACCGTACCAAAGATCCACATTCAGGTCAAACAGTGTCTGAGTGCTGCTGCTATTGTGCATGTTGACTCACTGGAAAGACTATACTACACTCACAATGTGTCCCGATGTGGCTATTCATCGTACAACAAAGTATATATACTATATATAGTTTGGTGTACGATGAATAGCGAAAATAGCCACTATATATTATATAGTATAGTGGTTAATACATGTTACCAAAACAACCGTTCTGAAAGCGGTCACTCTGGGAACTCATTCGTTTAAAGATTTCAACTAAAGGATCTGTCTTGAGAGATTAGACAAGGGTAAACCGTGGAAAGGAAGTTTGACAACACAACAAAGACCAAACCGCTTTATCTCCCTCCACCTCAAACTGGCAGGAACACGGTCACACATGAGGAGTTTATGCTACTTCGGGGTTTCTGTCTCTGATAAGAAACTTGCGACAAAGGTTTTACAGTCAACACCAGACTTCAAACTCAGAAAAACTCAGGTAGCCAAAAGAAAGCCAGATTAACCACTTGAAACCTAGTGTGTCCCTACTATACTCTGGGGTGAACATTCCTCTATTTTCAGCAAAGTGATTTGGTGTGCATAGAGGGATAAACGGAGCGGACCAAGTACTCAAGTACTGTACTTGAGTACAATTTTGAGGTATTTTTTACCTTCTTCAGTATTTTTTTCAATACTTTTACTTCTACCCCACTACATCTCAGAGGAAAATAATGTACTTTTACTCCACTACAATGATATGAAAACTTTAGTTACTCTGTAGATTTTGATTATTATTACAAAACACACTAACCACTTCAGCCGTGTATATATTTCGGTATTTGAAAATAGCCGATCTACAAGCTCGATCTACAAGTGATTTTAAAAAGATGTTTTATACATTTTTAACTTGTGAAACTTGTGATGCATGGACACCTGTGCAAATGTGATGCAAGTCATCCTACAGGTGCGAATGACAGCAGGCCTGTGGCAAACATCAACTCCTACAGTGACATGGGTCCTTCCTCTGTAAAACAAATACACAGCAAAATCCTCAGTGTTAGTTTAACTCTGAGAATGTTCCCATGTAACCAAATGGACGCATTTGTACACTCCCAGAGTTAAGAACTGACAAATAAATGGTATAAAGAGTCGTTCAAGGCTCTGTAGCAGTCAGTCTCAGGTCTATGTGACACATCACTGGGACTAGTCCACCAGTGCAGTGGTTCTCAACCTTTGGGTTGGGACCCACAACGGGGTCCCCACATGATTTTGGGGGGGGGTCCCCAGATGACAGTAAAGTGACAATTTAAGGACTTTTAAGACCTTTTTAATACCTCAAAAAAGAAAAAAATACCATAACTGTATCAAAAGTAATCAACAAACTATATACAATAAAAGCTGGTTAAACATAGGCAAAAATGTTGAAAATAGCCAATCTACAAGCCCACAACGCCTTGCTTTGTGAGGCGTTTTGTGAGACGTTTTGCTATTTTCAATTTTTGTATCTGTGGAATCGAAAATCGAATGCCTCAATTACAAGTGCTTGTCAGGGTGGGGGGTCCCCAGTTCAAATATGATTCTTTTGGGGGGTCACGGCCTGAAAAGGTTGAGAACCACTGCACTAGTGCAGTACAGGTATACATTACAGGTTGGCATCCAAAAAGAGTAAACTTGCCAGTCCATCTTTGAATTTAATCAAAAGGATGCAAAGTGAATTGTTACAAGTAGTAAAACTAATCATATTTTAGTTTGTTTTTCATGAATAAACACCAACATTTAAGACATAATAGGACTAAGCTTGACAAAGCGTGTAACATGTTTTATGCAGTGCATGTAGTCATGCAATGCATATAGTATGAATAATATATATAGGCCTAATTGTAACGGTCATGCATAACTAGGCATAGAACATACAGTAGTACACTGTACAGTAATGCACTGAGTACAGTAACCTGAGCATTCCAACAGCAGAGCAGCTTTTTTCCTTTAATTTTACTTTTTACCTTTGGCTAATTACTACTACAATATACTGTAGGCTTACTCATATAAACTCTGTAATACATGTATTGATCAATATTGTACAAAGATAAATCCAGTTCTTGATCTTAGTTTTGAGCATAATTTGTTTACGCACTTTGATGACACAATTTGTGGATGAGTAAAACTGATGCCAAGTTGATGGTACGTGATTAGGATCAGTGTACTAAATTAGGATTAATGACCAATAATTGATCCTAAGATTCCAAATGATTTCAATGTGAGCTGTTCTACATGGATTGAGTCTACTTGACAGGCCTGGGCTACTGCAGTGTCAGATTACAGACAAGGACTGGATTATCACCACTAATCTAATTACATGTAATCGTCTGTAAAACGGACTCATATAATCATCTTAACAGTATAACCGACCAGAGACAGAGGATTTGAGAGTCCAGTGATGGCATAATAATGTCCTTCAAATATGCTTAATACACAAAATAATAAGCAAGAAATATATAGCCTTTGATGTTCTACAACTGGATAGGGCAAGACAGTGACAGTCACTGTCATGTGATCTGCATCATGGCTGTTTGAACTACTTAATATACTTTGCCATATGGACAAACAGCGGAAATAGCTCATGTACAAGCTCCCAATGCATTTGAATAAAACAATTTGAAAATGTTTGCAAGCTTTTTAACAATTGCCCAAAATAGGGACGCCAGGTGCTATAAGTGAGATATACTGTATATACAGTACATAGAAAACAAATATATAAATGATATACTGTATAACCTGTACTTTATAGTAATCTTTGCCACACTGTTTGTTCAGTAACAGGGGTCTCCCCGTCTCTTCAGCGCTTTAACAGGAAATACATTTTAAGGTCAGGAGGATACCAACAGGATACCGGTTGAACAAGTGAAACTGGAAGTCATGAAAAAAAGCAGATAAAATTATCTTTGAGGGGTTCTCCTGATTGGTGCAACCCACCAAAGAATATATGTTCTGCTTACTAAAGAGCTGGAGAGACAGGAAGGAAGAGCCCTATTACTGAACAAATACTCTAGTATATTAGAATATAGAGTTGTTTTTTGTTTTTGTTTTTTTTACAATACACTTTGTAACCAAAAACATATCACTTCAGTTACAGCGCCTTTAAAAACGAGGTCAGAATCTGTCATCAGCAACTTAACATCAACAACTGCAATCAGCAGCCCTACACATCATCATCATCACCTAAAACCAATGCTTCTCAGTGGGGTCCATAGATGGACTCTCAGGGTCCCTAGAGGGGGTTCCAAAGGGGCCCCCCTAACCCTTTAAAATGGGTCCTTGAAATGAAAACGTTTGACACAAACACCACTACCTCAAACCAACAACAGGCAGCACGACCACATCTGCATTTTCTGCAACGACCGGAAATGGAAGAAAACTTCGAGGCTCGCCTCGACGATGATGATGACGCCTGGACTTTGACTCCACCTCATGATGATGCTATTTAGCAACAGATGAACAGCCTCACACACTTCAAGCAGCACCACGTTCATTTCTCACTAGCAGAACGCTTATGATCGAACCAACAACAACAACACTATCGACCCTCTCTATCCCTCTCTCTTCTCATATGTGGTGTAAACGGCTCAAAGGGGAGGAGAGACAGAGCACTTTTACTTTTCAACTTGGTAATGTTCGTCGGGGGACCCTGCTGTGCTCGCCTCACACAGTGACAGTGAAGTAGACAGTGGCCAACCCCGCCACCAACCAACCAACCCACGACCACCCGAGAGAGTCCAGGGAGAGTCTGCTTGCGCCGCTGTCCGCTCTCCTCGAGTCCCCGCCAAACCGTGCGTGTTCCTGGGGGCTTGGTGTGTGTATTTTTCCGCCGTGGTCGGTGCCCGCTGGCTGCTATGGATGCGATATGGATCCCTCCCCTGCTGCTCGTTCCGCTCCTGATGTTGTGCAGCAGCACGTTCGTCTTCTACTTCAAGAAGTGCTTCTACGTGGGATACATGATGTGCCTGGCCCTGGTGTGCATTCCCCTGTGCGTGCTGAAGAGCGGCGGCAGGGACGTGGAGAACATGAGGTAAAGTTGTGTATTATGTGTTTTCTCATGTTTATAAACAGGCGTGAGGAAGGAAGGAAGAGCCGTGCCCGTTGGCCGTAGCGTGGGATCCAGTTCGCTTCGGCAGTTGTGCGTATCCGGTGCCTGGAGAGAATCAGCCGGATGCGGAAACTGGCTTGTTAGTGTGCATGTAGTAAAAATAATAAATAATACAACTATTAATATAGCACCTTTCAAAACTGGTTTACAAGGTGCTTTACAAAGCAAAAGAAAACACAACACACAAAACAACTGTATTATATGTATTATGTGCGTGGACACTACCGGATACACTCTTTAGAGTAGGCGGGCTTTAGGCCGGATGTCACTGGTTACAACGGGGAATGGGAACCAGGCTTTCCCACAGTCCTGCGCGAAGCAAGCCTGGTTAATTAGAAACACAACCCGTTAGCCACTCGGCTAACCCGTAAAGCCGTTATATTATGAAACTAATGCACATCATAACATGCTTCCACTTTCATGTAACGTTATTATGTTACTTTAAAAACGTGATGGTGGCGTTGTGGTGGAGCTTTTTTCAATGAACGTGCTAAATCTTCCTTTTTGGAATGCAAATGAGCAGGCATGGACGTGCACAGATTGAGTGATGTTTTATTAAAACTATGATGACAGGAGGTATATGCGGACAGAGGCAACACGTTAGCACTAAATGTTAACGTTTACCTCCTCGACACAGTTGTAATGCTAATGTTAGCAGGCTAACGTTTCTCATAACAACAGAACTATTGTATCCTGAAGTGGGGCTGTGTTGTCAGTTTGTAGTGTAGAGTGGGAAAGGGTTAAAATGCCCCTGAATTTTCAAAAAAATTAAGCCCTAATTACCCTAACAGACTGTAGTATAATAGGCCTGCATATTTGTTCTTATTAGTTGAATTAAATGTGTAGATAAAGCCTTGTTTTTATATATGAATGAAGGTATTTTATGGCACTAGGCCCACATTTTCAAATTCCTTCACATAAACCATCCTACATGGCTTAATCATGTGTTAGATGATTCCCCTAGTGGTTATAATCAGAGTAAATCCATTAACTACATTACTTCACTTCACTTGTTAATGTTATCAAGTATCAACGATGGCATGATGGTGTTAACAAAGGTTAATATAGTGTTACTGTTACCCTTATCAAATGTGTGAGGCCAACAATATTGCCTCCTTAAAAAACACTTACACCCTATATACTTATAGTTATACTTATAGGGTGACTGGGGTCCCCCAGGGATCCATACTAGCACCCCCTCCTTTTTTCCCCTGTACACCACATCTCTTCGGCAAAAATAGCAGGTCTGTGAGCTTGTAGATCGGCTGTTTTCACAGATGCTACGCTGGGTTCCACGTGTTGGTTAAGCACTTTCTTCCTTAATGTTTAAGGAAGTTTGTGATGTCACTGGGTCAACTGCCCAGGACACTACACCTTCAGTCTCATTGTCCACTTCCACTTTGTGTCAGAGGAACTCTGTGTTGTGGCTGCTTGGTCAGACTGTTGGACATGGAGTAACTGCATCTGGTAATTGGGTTGAAAGAGGTCAGATCATGTGTTCCTCCTCACTAGGTTTTACATTACTGGTTGTAGAGGTTGAGCCCACCCCAGTAGTACACCCTGGCCAGTAATCAATGCCCAGTTCTCCTCGACATTGTTAGCTCTGCCAGTAACAACAGAAGCCTGGCTGCCCCCCAGTGCTCTTAGAATAACTGTTTCACAGTCATGTTGGCCAGTGTGGCGGTGTCATGTTGCACCCAACACACCATTCTGTTAGCTCAAAGGTTATCTGGAATCCATTCACTGTGACTAATAAGTGTTGGACAGGGAGAGAATGGCGTTGTAGACACAAGCGGTCAGTTCAATTCCAACTTTATTCCAGACTCTCCAGAGAGTCTGTACAACTCAGTGGAGTTACAAAAGATGTATAAAACATGCAGTAATGTTGTCAATACGTTGACAGTTTTTCAGAAAGACATAATTCATAATAATTCATAAATAAAGTCATAATTGCCTTATTTTATAAGGAAGTTAAGGCCTTCATTTTGGCTGCTTTAAATGTTGGGGACCTGGAGCAACAGATTATAGCAGGGAAGTAGGACTGTGGTGGTCAGTTTAAAAGAGGAAAAAAGTGTTGCACACTCTGGCTGCATAGTAACGTTTAATGGTTGATGTTTCGAACCACAGGCCTTCCTCAAAACCAACAAAACGGTTATGGTGGTGGTTAGGTAATATTGGCTAGATCAGTCCATTACACATGTAACATTAGTTACTCAACACTGGCTTGAAGTTGCCAGCAATACTGTCCTGAAAATATTTTGTTGGCTTGAAAATTTGGTGAAGATGGGCACAAATACGCTTAGTGTTTGTTGGGTAAGCCTGTTATATTTATTACCATGGAGCATCAGGGGTGCTGTTATTTGCTATTCTAATGTCGACCCATTAAAACCGGGAAAGCATCTGTGTCCTTTTTAGTTTTTTGTTTTGTGTTGGCTATTCAAAAATAGCAGATATACAAGATATACTTGAGATCTGCTATTTTTGAAAAAAAAAAAAAATGAAATCTTGAAGGTATGAGAACTGTTGGTTTAGAATGAATTTGTAGAGTCTGCCTCAGGTCTTAATGGGTTAAAGTCCTTGGTGTGGAATGTGGACAGGCCTTTACTCAGCTCATCTCATTTGCTATCTATCACATTGGACTAAACCAGAAACTGAGATACTTTGGCACCAAGAGTCTACTTTTCAATATGTTGCTAGATCGATTTATCATATCAACTAAATATTGAAAAATCCTTCTAACTCAACTAAAGTGGATGGCAGGGTACACACCACAACTACAAGACGACAGATGGGGCTTGCCTTGGGGTAAATGGCCCTTCATGCTAGTGTGTCTGGGTGATAAAGAGTGATCATTTAACAACTTAAGTCCTAGTTTGTTGTGCGCTGAATAGCGCATGCCCCCTTTTGTGACCATATATGGAGCTGACTGATTTGTTTGCGCCTGATGCCAGGACGACACATTGTTGAGGTTAGACAACACACTCCATATTTGGGCGTAGCTGTATTGGGAACTCCTTATATGGTTATGGCTGAGTCATGAGTGACATGAGCGTGACGACGAGCCGGTCTTCCGTTAAGCCAATTTTAATGATTGTTGTAATTCTTTGCCTTTTTTGAATACATTTTTTAAGTTATGTAATCTTCTGGTCTATCAATGATTTGGAACATAGGGGTAACCTTTTTGGCAACAGGTCATCATGCTGCTCATGTGTAACCTTTATCACCAGCAAGGTTCTTTTGTGTCTAATTTTGTCACAGGTGAATAAGATACATTTGTTTTCTACTTTTTAGTTTGAAAAGGTGATCCTAAAACAAATCAAAAGGGAGTGTTACATGGATTTGACAGAACAGCACACAGTTAATATGGCCACTAAATTCCTCTTTACAAATCTTAATAAATTGCTTCAGCCCTGCTAGAGCCATTGTCGTTGCATTACTAAGAGGCCTTTCACACAAGACTAGCCTAGATGTTTTATCACACTTTCTTGACAGATAGTGGGTGCAGATTGCACCCTGGCTTGAAATGTGAATCAAATGTACGTTATTTTATTATACGAATGAAGTGTAAATCGCAGGCTATTATCCACATCTTCGTGTGCCAGTAATGTGTGAGGATAACACTGAATTGGAGTCATGAGACATGGAGCCAATGCGAACAGGCTAAGTGAAAAAGGCTCACATGTCTGTCATTAGTTTAAAACACTGACAGCTCTAAGTCTGGTTACATCTGCCTTGAAAAAAACCTAATCATCTAGGTCAGTGGTTCCTAAACTGGGGGTCGGGACCTTTTTTAGGGGGTCCCCAGATGATTAGCTTAATGTGCAACAATGTTAACCCTTCTCACTCAACAGTAAACAAACCAACATACAGTATAAGTGTATACGTATATCTGCACATACGTAAAGTGACAATTTAATGACTTTTAATATCTTTTTAATATTAAATTGGCCAAATTGTCAAATATTACACGAGAAAGAGGCAAACATTGTGAAAATAGCCGATCTACAAGCTAACAACGCCTCGCAGCGCGAGGCGTTGTGAGCTTGTAGTTAAGCTATCTTCACAATATTTATCTGTGGAACCGAGTCTACAATTGAAGTGCTTGTCAGGGTGGAGGGGGGGGGTTCAAATATGATTCTTTTGGGTGGTCTTGGCACTGAAAAGTTTGGAAACCCTTGATCTAGGTTACCCAGCCCAGCATGATTTAATTATAGTCCTGAAGCTTGACGAGTAAGATACAAAACATTTAAATATTTTAGTTATTTTGAATACCGGGAAAATGTTTTTCAATAGCCAGTGATCTGAAAGCTCAAAGCTAAACCACTTATTGGATATGGCTGGCTGAGTGAAACTGTATTGTAAAAGACTACTGATCGTTGCATACATTACTGAAAATATTTCTGAAAGTTGTAGCCTAATGTGACTCCGTCTCTCTCTGTTGTATGCCATATCGTGAGATGGCAGCGAAACTCAACTAACTAGCAGCAGCCTTTTTTCCCAGGCTTAAAATGTATGAATTGAAATAACATAAATGTATTTGAACAGGCAAATTAATAGACACATGTTGATGTGTAGCCAGGCCTAGGACTAAATGACTGTTCGATAATAATGGGAGTGGGTGACTGGAGGAAAAGAGGGGAGGATCATGCTTTCTTAATTTTAATGATGTATCACATCTCAACCAATAAATACGTGTTTATTTAGATTTGAACTCAAGTGCTTGTAGCTGTTTTTTTTTCTTTCTATTTTTCCAGCATTCTTTTAAACACATTGTCAGAATTGTTCAGGTGTGAAGATATTTCAAAAAGTGGATGGATGGATAGGTAGGTAGGTAGGTAGGTAGATAGATTTACTACCGTGTACTGTACAACATAGCCTGTGTGTGTATTACACACACACAGGCTACAGTATGTATACTGTAGTGTACACACACACACACATTTTAATTCTTTATTTGAATCCACAAATTACAATTAATTTTCAGGGAAACAAATATAACGGGTTGATAGTTCATGGTCCCTAAGGATACACATGGCACCTCCTCCTCCACACAGACAAACTGCCTATAACAGCTGAAACAGAGCAATATTTCGCAAGTTGTTTGGCTTTGTTTTTTGTCATGCCAGCGATTGCTAGGCCACTCATGGTCAGCTTATATACATGGCCCAGGCTTCCAAATATGAGTACAGAGAATCTGCATCTGTACCCAAGGTTTGTTATGATTCTCAGTAGCGGTTGAACTTGATACTTAGAATGCTTATCTTGGTAAGACACACACACACACACACACACACACACACACACACACACACGACATTTAGGGGGAAACCGTACATTAACTGTAATAAAGGCTGTAATTCTGACTAAGTAAACATATTCTGCCTCATTTGCTGTTTTGATGATGGTGGTGGAGAGGGCGCTGTCCAGCATGTCGGTCCTAAGTATCCCATAGGTGTTCAACTGGGTTGAGATCTGGTGACCGTGAAAGCCATAGCATATTAAGATTATTTTCATACTCCTCATTAAACTATTAAGAGACCCCTGGTGTGAATGGGGGCATATTGTCATCCAGGAAGAGACCACTCCCATCTGAATAGAGGTGTTTCATTATAGGATAAAGGTGATCACTCGGAATACGTTTTGTATCTGATTTGTAGTGACTCTTCCCTCTTATGAGATTTGTTGTTACTCTTCCCTCTTAGGAGATTTGTAGTGACTCTACCCTCTTAGGTGACAAGTGGACCCAAAACCATTCCAGGAAAACACCCCCTCACAGCAACAGAGCCACCAGACCCCCTCACTGTCTGTGTGAGGCATTGAGGCCTGTACCGTTCTCTTGGTGAACTGTAAATATGCCCTTACCTGTAGTAGATGGTAAACCGTTGACCGTAACACTTTTCCCACCTCTCTGTTGACCAGTGCCTATGGTTTATACACCACTGAACTCTCAAATGTGCATTAGTCTTTGTAATGAAGGGTTTATGCACGGCAACCCTACTATAACGTCCCTCTCAGTCGTTGTCATGGACTGTGTTCTTGCTGACACGGGTCTAATAATAATAATCACGTCCTGCAGTGAGCTGAGGAAGAGTTGCTCCTCTGTTTTCCTTTACATATTGCACTAAAGCAGGAGTATCGCCACCGCCATCAAAGGTGCGCTTTTGAGTCAATTTCCAAATCTTATTTATCTGATGTCTTTCCCATAGCAGAAGGCACTTTTAGTCATTGTTCCTACTGAAACGCCTGCCAGTTGGGCAGTCTCTGTGGCTGAAACTCCTGTCATTCGTGCCCAATAATCAACGAACCCTCTATAATAGCCACTTAGATATTTTCCTCGTCATCTCGATGCTAAATTGAGCTGAAATGGACCTACTCAGCATTTTTATGCATGCCACAGGGAGCATGATGGGATGTTAATTGCTTAGCCAAATAAACCCTATCGTTGACTGTGGTCTAATTGTATCATGCAGTCAACCTGTATGGAAGCAGATGCATTTGTACTTTATGTCGTCCCCCCCCCTGCTCGGTTATTCATGTTTTACGTGTGTGCGTGCGTGCGTGTGTGTGGTCATACAAAAATAGTTTTTTTTCATGGCATGTGAAGCAAGCAGCCAGTGCAACCAAATGTGTACCAAATACCTGTGTGTGTGTGTGTGTGTGTGTGTGTGTGTGTGTGTGTGTGTGTGTGTGTGTGTGTGTGTGTGTGTGTGTGTGTGTGTGTGTGTGTGTGTGTGTGTGTGTGTGTGTGTGTGTGTGTGTGTGTGTGTGTGTGTGTGTGTGTGAGAGAGAATGCAGGCCAGAGCAAGTTGATGTCATTGAAAGCAAGGCAAGAAATATGTCTTGTGACGGATTGCACACTACTAGCCTATGCCTGTAACGTCACAGCTTGCGAAACAGCTCTGCCCCAACTAAGCGTATTATAACTGTAAAAATCCAGACATCCATGACCAAATAAGCAAATATTAAGATTATTTGAACATTTATTAGTTAAGTTATGCAGTAAACTGGCTATCTGACTACTTTTCTGATTTATTTGTATTAGTTCTTTTTTTTTTACCCAGGTAATAGTAGCTGAGCACAAGTGCTCATTTTCAGCAACACCCTGCACATACACACACAGACAGACACACGCGTTAAAACCTGGGAGCAGACCAGTACAACCACAGTCTTATTCTGGTAGCCACTGAGCAGCTCCACTGGAGCAATTGGGGATTCAGTGCCTTGCTCATGTGCACTTCAGCGGTGTTGAAACCAAGACTTTATGCCTGCATTCGTCGTCATTTCCATAGACACAGTGAGTAAATAAGGCTGCACAGGTGCTGTGAAAATTAAATTATTTAACCTTTTCAACTCTTTTTTTGGTTATTTATATAAGAGACTAAAAATATGTGGTGAACAATAATATATTATTCATTCCGTATGATAAGGGGGAATGAAACGAGTATAGGTAGCACCACACCGGATAGTTCACATCCTCTTTGGACAGAGAGAGATGTTTGACAGTGGAATATATGGTCCAGCTTTCTGCGTAGGAAATTCCTTCATAATAATTTGTTGGTTGATTGATATCTTTACAGCTTGTTTCAATTGTGGTCCTTAGTATGAGGTGTATGATTTCATGTAGTGTCAAACGGTGTGTATGATGTCATCATGTAGTGTCAAACGGTGTGTATGATGTCATGTAGTGTCAAACGGTGTTGTTTACAAGTGTGGTTTATGTTTTACTCCATCTATCAGCCAATGAAGCAAAGTCAATGGACTGCAGTTCTCCTTTCTAGATCCGTGGTGAAATTTACACACAACACCCCTTCTGTTACTATAGGGCTTGTTTGAATGTATACTCTTATTTAAATGCCATTAATGCAGCGCCCAGAGAGCAGTTAGGGGTCAAGTGTGTTGCTCCGGGAGACTTCTTTGACACATAGAATATGGGGGGGGCAAACTGGGGTCCTTCTGACTACCAGGCGGCCTCTACCCATTCAGCTACAATGTGATGCTTTTCAGAAGCTAGAAGCAACAATATTACACTTGACTTTTACTGAAAAACCTATGTTGCTATATAGTGGTACTCAAAACTTTTTAATGTCAAAGACCCCCCAAAATGATTATGTATTTGGCCGCTGACTGAGTCACCCCCATTTAAAAATATTTTATTCCAGGGAGTGGGACCCCCAGAAGCAAAGATTGGAGTTAAATGTTCGCTTTAAAAGAATATATACTGTATTTTTCGAAGATTTGCACAAATTGTCACGATTTTTGAATAGCCAAAGTATAAAAAAGTATGCTTTTTAGCTGAAATCTAAAATGACACCGATTCTATCCCAGTTTTAATGAGTTGAAGCCTAAAATACGTTCCTGAATGAATTCCTGCATTGTGCATTCCAATCAGGACATTTAGGGACCGATGCCAACTGCTGAGCTCATGTAAGCAGATTCAGCGAGCAGAGATCCTGCAGCGTGGATTGGATTCCAGCAGAGTGTGTGTGGATTGGATTCATTAAACTTTAACAATGTGCTACACATTCTTATGCTAATCATGCTAGTACATTAGCATTCAGTGTTCTGTTCATTATGGTAGTGTCTGAAATCCAAGCAATTAAACTGACTATAAGTAAGTTGTCTTTCGGTATAGGCGATTGCCATTATGCACGAAATACACTGGAATAATCTCCCAGGTCTATTATTTGGCCATAGCCTACTATTTAAATAACTAGAAATGCTAAATCCATCTTCAGTGAATGATAATAAATAAACTCCTTGGGGTATATGTCACGTATATTTGCACTTTCCTACTGTAGACTAGAGAGCATCTCTACCCACTCCGCTTTGGCCGCCCCTCTTCAGTGAATGACATATTGCTCGTGACATTGGACTTCTGTCAATAGTTGTCCGTGTCATGATACTTTATCTTGTACAGCTTAAAACGGTACCTAGGCCACCTGTCGACCACAAGTGTTTGTTTTTTTTTCAACTGAAAACGCAAGGCACTCTCATCCAAGCAGCCAGAGTTCACAAATATTTAAACTGTCTGCGACCAGGTACGAAACACCATTGGTGAACAGTGACACACAGCACAGACTAGACGCTCAGCGCCTTGTCACGCCGCTGGTGTTCCAGCATAGTGTAAACACGTGGCTCTCCCTTTGAAAACAATTAATATAACATAAGCTGCAAAAACAACTTGGTGGACACGGCCCCTTATCCTATATATCGTCACTGTCGGGCAGAAACCTCTTATCTCCATATTATTATATTAACTTTTGTGTTTTTTCGTAAATGAATGCCCTACTTGATCATACTAGCGCTCTACAGCGTCACACAAAAGTAGCAGATCCACAAGCTCGAAACGCAGAGCGAAGAGACGCGTTTTGAGCTTGTGGATCTGCTACTTTTGGATTTGAAACCTGAAAAGTTTCAATTTTGGACATATGAGGTTTCCACCCGACAGAGACGATATACTGTATGATTCCCTGGCTAATGCAATGTTTACCTTTTAAGGGCCAGCTGTTGACCATGTCAACAGGCATTGTTTGCCATGCAGCTCGAGGCATGCCAAATAAAATAGTCCCATCCCATCACCCAGAATGCCATGGAGAGTAATACAGACTTGACCACAATTACTTTACAAAATAAAGCACATTCCACCTTTATTCCACATGGACAATGATGTGTATCCAAACAAACAAAAGCTTGTTTGACGATTTAATACAAAAACAGAACATTGGATCTGTTGTGGAATTCTGGTTCGACCAGTAATTGATGAAAAGGCAAATAGAGTCAGAGACGCTTATTGAAAGGTGGTGGTGTTTTAATTAATGCATGATAACAGGGCTCCCCCAAGTACATTGACACAGGTATGTGGTAAGGTAGTTCTGCTACGAAGTACGAACCGAAGGGATGAGGGGGATCAGACCATGGGCCCTATTTTCGCCGGTGCCTTACCTATTATCTCTAAACGTCTTTGCCATTTCTTACTATTTTTTGAACTATTTGAAAATGTTTTTAAAAATAGTAAAAAATGGAAGAAGTTTAGGGATAATGGGTAAGAAACCGGCGAAAATATGGCCCCGATAGTTACTCTCCAGTGTCGCAAGGACGAGCTGTACCAAAACAAGACAAGCTTTACCAGAACAATAGCTATCGGGCCTGTGAAGTGAAGACATCTTGACTCTTATAACATGAAAAATATCAGATCACATCATAATGCAAAGATGAACATCATAAGGAAAAGGATACATGGTAACAATCTAGTGTATAATTCTACCACGATTCCTCCTCAGAACCCTTACACTGAACAGTGACTGACTGTAAAGATGAGGTACTTATGAGTGCACTGAACCATGCCACTACTACTACTGTCTGTACTCGTCAGCTAACTCCTCTAAATCGATATAATCAGAGGAGGAAGTGTGTACATGCATTTCTTTTACAACGGTTTTCTAAATTTGGGTTGGATAAAGTTCAGAGTGACATTTGGCACAGTATAATTAGTCTGTGGCAAATGTTTACACGGAGCAGGACAAACTCATGTTTGTGTACTTCTGACAAACACATGTCTGTGTACTTCTGACATCTCTCTTGGATCATATATCGACTCGACAAATTGGGCTGTCGAGACAGCTTGACCCATTAAGACCCGAGACCGATTCTACAAAATGTCTTCTAAATGCTTCTTTTGACTGATATAGCAACATAAGTTATTTTGAAAAACTTATGTTGCTATATCAGTGGTTCTCAGACTTTTTCATGTCAAGGACGCCCCAAAATTATATGTATTTGGCCGCGGATCCCCATTTCAAAATATTTTGTTCCACGGACCCCCAGAAGCAAAGATTTGAGTTAAAAATGTTTGCTTTTAAAAAATATATACATTCAAAGAGTTGCACAAATGTCACGATTTTTCCAAAATAGCAGATCTACAAGCTCATAGCGTGGCATGAAGTGACGCGCTATGAGCTTGTAGATCTGCTCTTTTTGAATAGCCAAAGTATAAAATAATGGTTAAAGTGGTTACACAGATGCTTTCCCGGTTGTAATGGCTTAATGAGTTGAATGAATTTTGGGTTTTGCTGTATAGTCTGTACAGTATATGCAGTGTCAGAGTCGGCCTGCTTATTATAGTATGTCAGACAGATGGTAACACTCCTTTGATAAGACTCATTGGAGCGTTTTGCTTACTGCAGGCTAATAATTAACCAGCCAAGAAACACAACAGAAATGCTTAGCCTAGATTTAGCTCTCTGGTTTCTTGTGCTCAGAATTGTGTTTTGTATCATATTAGGTCTGAGGTAGAAACTCATCCTCACTTACTATAACCACCTCCCAATTTTGGGCATTTCATTGTACAGTAGGTGACATTTTTCAAAACCTCAGGCTCATCATAACGTTATGAGCTTGTAGATCGGCTATTTTTGCTACGTTTCATGATGGCGATTAAGTGGTTAAAATATCCACGCTTATTCATCTGCAATTTGAATTTTTTGAATTTTTATTGTGAATTGTCCCACTAAAAGTTATTTTATTTGAAACATATTTGAATATTTCATTAGTTATAACCATGGTCCATACACGCGGCTGGCAAGGCTTTACTGCACTTACAAGGTTGTAGTGTACTGTTGTATTGCACAATAAACCATACGTTAGCTGTACTTTAATGAGCCTTTCCTTCCCTCAGGATAATCCGCAGCCTGGTTCGTCATGTGAAGTACTACCTCGGTCTTCGCTTTGATGTTAGTGGATGGGAGCATCTGCAGACAGAAGGACCCTACGTCATCATCTCCAACCACCAGAGCTCCCTGGATGTTCTAGGTGGGTATTGGGTTTAGTTGATCCTTCATTGTAACAACACTAGTGAAAGATGTGTCATTTTTGCCATGCTATTAAAAATAAATGGATAAATAATACTAATTTTACATCAAACTTATAGAGCGCCTTTCTGGGTCCTCAAATATGCTTTACCCAAAAAAATTATGTTGCTATATCAGTGGTTCTCAAACTTTTTCATGTCAAGGACCCCCAAAATGATATTTATTTGGCTGCCGACCCCCATCTCAAAATATTTTCTTCCAGGGATCCTGAGAAGCAAAGATTTGAGGTAAAAATGTTTGCTTTACGATATATAAATATTCAAAGATTTGCACACATTTTCAAAATAGCAGACCTACAAGCTCATAAAAATAACAAATAATAATACATCAAACTTAGAGCTCTCCTCTGGGTCCTCAAAGATGCTTTACAAAAACGTAAAAAAAAACGTATCAAAGCCAAATAAATAGTAAAAGTTTTACATTTAAATTAAACTAAAAGAAAGAAAGAAAGCATAGAGCTGAGAACCAGGATTAGGATGGGCAGGCAGGTGTGAAGACTGAAGAGTCTTTAGTTCACCTGATTGATGTGTGTGTGTGTGTGTGTGTGTGTGTGTGTGTGTGTGTGTGTGTGTGTGTGTGTGTGTGTGTGTGTGTGTGTGTGTGTGTGTGTGTGTGTGTGTGTGTGTGTGTGTGTGTGTGTGTGTGTGTGTGTGTGTGTGTGTGTGTTCTTATTCCCCCTTTTGAGTACTTTGTAGACAACATCAAGCTAAACTGGAATATAGATTTTTCCTTTCAAGAGTCCGATTCAGTAGGTTTGTGTGCATAGCCATAGTACATGATGACATTAGAAGATGAGATCAATACAAAATGCATTATGCCTGGCATCAGGGGGACCATGCCATGAATGGCACAAAACAGTGTGAGTTCATAGCTGGCTGGTAGGTTACTGAATACGATATCAAATCGATTTTTGATTACCAACACTAAGTTACAAGCTTCCAGTAAGAGTAAGCTGCAGTGCCCCTCATTCAGTAGAGGTTAGGTTATTGGCTTTTGTATGTGTGTTGACCAGGAGTGTAGTGCTCGCTTCACGTGCCACCACGGCGTCTGATTTGGTAGAGGCCGGGCTAAAAAGAGAAAAAAATAAGCGCTGCAGTGATCAGTCAGTGGCTCTGATAGATAGGTGCTCTTTGGTGATGCGTACAGGTACTGTAGGAACATATGAACAAAAAAGGCTTTTCAAATAAGTACTGCTCAACTCCCAAATGATGTGGACTGCAGACTTGCAAAGAAAAGAATTCCAAGGCACTCAAAAAATATAAAGGATTTATTTTGAGCAAGGCAACAAATTATGACCCAACGCGTGTCGACCCAGAAGGTCTTAATCAGGGTCTGTCTCAGGGCTAGTTTTTTTCCATCACTTGGGAAAGAGTGTGTGTGTGTGTGTGTGTGTGTCAGTCACTACTGAGTGATGTGGGCTGGCTGAAGACCAAGAGGAGATGGACGCCGAGGGAGAGCCGGTTCCATGTAATTAGGCCTGAGAAAACTCAGCAGGAGCCTGATCCTGGGGTCTGGGTTACCATACCAACTCCTGCACAGCACGCAGCAGCCAATTAAATCGGCCGCTCCTGAATCGGACGTGATAATGATGATAAGGGCGTTTGTCTCCATGAGCTTCACAGCATGGCTTTGTGTCCTTGAGAAAGAGACACCCTTAACTACTGCTCCGGATGAGCAGGTCTGTGCCTTCCATTGGTTGTTTCCGCCACCATCAGTGTGTGTGTGTGTGTGTGTGAATGGGTGAATGTGAAGTGCACGTATTGTAAAAGTGGAAAAATAACAGAGAGCTGAGTTCAGTGATTGATCAGTCAGAGTCGAGCATTATTCAACTAAGGTGTGTATTAAAGGCATAGTAGGGAAGTTCAGAACTAAACAAACACCGCCACTCCAGCAGTTCTTTTCCCCGACCACCAGGGGGTGACGCAGGAGCGAGTTCCATAGAGCAAGGGTACATTTCAAGGAACCGTGCCCCAAACAGGTTGCTTTATTGGGATACAATATGCGGAAATGCCTGCCCTGCTGGTTCTCTGAATTTTTATTTTTAAATAGGCTCTTTCATGATAAATTGACCACATATATGAAGTTAAACAACTACATTCTATCCACACGCTATCTTAAAAGTAAATTCGGTGCCTCAAAAACGAAGTTTGAGAGCGTTTTAAAACCGAAAGTAAAACGTTCATACGGACACGGACGCGCACGGACGCGCACATGCGTGCGTTAATTTACGTACCGGACATAAACATAGAACACATAAACATTAGGGAAAATACGGATTTCAGAAGGAGGACTGTGTTTCAGTGCATTAAAACACCCCAGCATCATTATATAGTGGCTGATAGAGGGGAAAAAATGCTAAATATATATATATATATTTTTTTTAAATTTAGGCTTAATGTTCCCTACAATACCTTTAATGAGCTGCAGTGTATAAGTGTTTTAATCCATTAACCCATTTTGGGCGGGAACCCCTATTTGTAACTATGCCTTTCAGGACGGGAACCGCATTTTGGGGTTCTTGTTGCTATGTACAGTATATAGCAACATACATTTGTTGTAATATTTTAACACATCGTGTGGTTTATTAAAATAGGGTACATTCAGTGCCAGCATATCTTCCATCCACTTACGTTGATACGTTTCGTGCTGTAGAAGCCCCGACGCGGAAGTGCATGTAAACAAAGCGTGTGTGCGAGACGGCGGAGGGTCCCGACTAACGCCTGGAACAATAGTATTTCGCGATCCTCCATTGCAGAGTGATCGCCGATCGAAAACGCCTCACTTCCACCACGTTAAAAAGAAATGGAGATATTAAGCTTTTAGTCAACGAGTTAACATTGCAGCGGCCGACCGGAAGGATTTTTGACATGGATCCACATCCGGCCTCTCCTTCTCAGAGACTCCTTGGATGATCCCAACGTTTCGTTAGAGCGCCACACGTGGGCCCCACGTTTAAAAAAAAAATGCATGGATTCTCAAAAACGGTCCGGACCGTTTATGGCACTCAATGTGTTAATAAATATGTGAAGTTTTTCAGAAAACTTAGGTCAGCATGTTTTTAGAATCGGCCTCAGGTCTATGAGTTAAGACCTGTCATTTTAGATTTCTTTGACTATTCAAAAATAGCAGATATACAAGCTCATCGCGCGGCACCAAGTGCCGCACTATGAGCTTGTAGATCTGCCATTTTTGAAAAATCTTGAAAATGTGTGCAAATCTTTGAAAATATATATTTTTAAAAGTGAACATTTGTAACTGTCAAATGTCTCAACAAGTGTCTTATTGACCCCCCCAGACGCAAAGATTGGAGAAAAAAGTTTTTTTTATAAAAATATATATATTCAAAGATTTGCACAAATGTACAACATTTTTCAAAAATAGCAGATCTACAAGCTCGTATCGCTGCACTCGCTGCTGCGCTATGAGCTTGTATATGAATATCCACAGAAATCTCAAATGACAGAGATGCGTTCCCGGAATGAATGGGTTAATGAGCAGCGTGTAAGTGTTTTAAGCAGCAGTTTGTGATTGCGGCTCTCGTGCACCGCTCTATTTCCCACTGCCAGGTGCATCGACTGTCAGTCCTGAGAGTCCTCCCGTGTCCGGTTGTGTATTTTTACTGACACCTGTTATTTCCGATGTCAGCCACACACGGCGAGGTGTGGGTGACACATCCTGTCAGTCTGTGGTCTTTCTGAGGCTCTGCTTGTGGCGTTTACCTGATATACTGCTGTGAGATGATAATGTGTGGGTGGGTGGGTGCGCAATCTGTGCATCTTTCATAGATGGATTTAACCCATTGAGACCTGAAGCCGATTCTACATGTCTCCTAAATCTCAGCAGTATTCTCAAAAACGTATGTTTCTATATCAGTGGTGCTCAATCTTTTTCATGTCAAGGACCCCCAAAATTATGGCTGCGGACCCCCATCAAAATTATCTTGTTCCAGGGACCCCCAGAAGCACAGATTTGAGTTAAAAATGTTCGCTTTAAAAGAATATATATTCAAAGTTTTGCACACATTTTCACGATTTGTCAAAAATAGCAGATCTACAAGCTGAGTGCCGTGCTACGAGCTTGTATATCTGCTATTTTTGAATAGCCCAAAGTGTAAAATAATGCTTTTTAGCTCAAATCTAAAGATGACACAGTTCTAGGTCTTAATGGGTTAATAAAAATATTGATTAATAATTGATCCCTGTTTTGGGCATGTCATAGGTGACAGAAAACCTTCTAAAACAATCTAAAACATTTAAAATAGCAAAGCTATAAACGCTTTGCCCATGCAATGGGTTGTGACTAAGCTTGTAGATTTGCTATTTTAAGTATTTTTGCATGTATAAAATGGGCCTTTTTTTTATCAATTTGTTGATATATAATTATTTTTTAAGCACTTCTCGATCATTCGATTAATCGAAAAGGTAATGGATAGAATAATTTCTAATAAAATAAATAGTTGTAGCCCTAGACCACACATGGGCAACATACGACCCGAGGGGACCTTTGACCATCTCAGTCCGACCCGCAAAGTCCTCAAAGAAAACCCCTCTAAATTGGGTTTTGAGGGAAATTATTATACTCCAATTAATGGTAATTAATATTTACCATTACAGTGCATACCTGCATTCCATATTCCTCAAATGTAAAATGTTTATAATGTAACAGTGAAAGTCTGACTTGAGGCCATATTTGTAACCTAATGATATGTGTTTTATCAATGACCTATGGAATGGTGCACAATGCATATCAGACTATCAACTCAGTAAGATATAAATTGATAGGGTCAAGTTGACATGGCATTGAAATGTAAGTAATCTTTTAATTGTAAACCTCAGAGTACACCAGAGTGATATAATACAGCTGTAAAATTGTTTTTATTGTGAATCAAAGACCATATTGTAACGTAGTCTATAATGTCTACCAAATTCATGCCGTTCTAACATAATTCAGCACAACAGTATGCGTCTCAAGTTTCACTTCAATTGTCTAGTGCAGGCGTCGTTTTTCAGGCCATGGACCCCTTAGCTGAGAGAAATGAAGCAGGGACCCCCACTACATATTGTATAAAAATGTGTTGCAGATTAAACTATTTCATAGATGACTTCATAGACTTCATAGAGTTTGACAGCACTATCATTGTGTTGTGTAGTGTTGTGTTGGATTCATGTTAATGTGTATTTTCAGACCGTTAAAACCTCTAAACTTGCACTTAGTCTGCTCTTTTTTTCCCTCTTACACCAAACCTCTTAATATAAAAAAAATAGCCAATCTACAAGCTCACAACGCCTCGCGCTGCGAGGCGCTGTGAGCTTGTAGATCGGCTATTTTTGCATAAAGTTCCGAATAGGGATGCTAGGGTTAGAGTGGTTAATGTAAAAAAAAAAAAAGTTACAATCACACAAAGATTTGGACGCTCCCCTGTAGTAACTCTGAGGACCACCTAGGGGTCCCGGACCCCCTGTTGAAGACCCCCTTCGCTCACTTTATCAAAGTCAGTATGGCCCCAATGACATCCATGCTTTGATAAGGCTGTGTGGAGATAAGAATGGAATGGCCAAAGTTCATCTGGGATCATGGAGGCATTTGCTGTTACACACTTATAAGCTATATTCAATATTGAGTGACACTGGCAAACCATTGGGAACAATTAAACCTCTTTTCTACTAGTTTTTTTTGTGTCCAGTCCAGGTATATTTCAAAAAGAATGTTACTGTGGGATCCTCGCTCTAATAGAGCTTTGTCCGAAGTGTTAATTAATGTACTGTAGATTTGGACCACAGGGGTCCAAATAATGGACCCTTATTATGGGTCCATAACTTTGAGAATGAACACCCGTAAAGGTTTTAGTTTTTCCCATTGGTTTGCCAGTGTCAAGAATGTCAAGAATATAACCCTGTAAGGGTCCATTTCGTTCCATTTTGTAAACAATGTAGTTGGGGGTACCAATGATAAAAATAATTTCATCAAATGGGGGTCCGTGGCCTAATGCATTCATTGCTTCTCAAAGTGGGGTCCAGGGACCCGCTGCCGTCCTTGAGGAGGTTCCAGAGGCTCCCCCACAATAAAATGTTTTTAAAACCACTTTAACCATTATTTTATACTTTGGCTATTCAAAAATAAATGATCTACAAGCTCACAGCACGTCACAAAGTGACTGTGTTCTCTTCTGGGGGTCCCTGGAACAAAATCGTTTGACATGGGGGGTCCACGGCCAAATACCCATCAAGTTGGGGATCCTTGACATGGAAGACGTTTGAGAACCACTGGCATATAATTATATATTGAGACGAAAAAAGGTTGAGGGTCACTGATTCATAGATGATGTGTTGTGTTTGTCAGGCTTGATGGAGATGCTTCCAGACCGCTGTACCATGATCGCCAAGAAGGAGCTGATCTACGCCGGCACGGTGGGCATCATCTGCTGGCTGGGGGGCATCGTCTTCATCAACCGCAAGAAGACCAACGACGCCAAGACTGTCATGGCGGGCGCCGCCAAAACTATGCTTGACGACCAGGTAAACCTCCATCCATGCCGGGCATCTCCATATTTTAACTTTTTGTGTTTTTTTTCGTAAATTAACGCCCCTACTTGATCATACTACAGCGTCACACAAAAGTATCAAAAGTAGTAGATCTGCTAGCTCGAAATGCGGTGCGAAACGACACGTTTTGTGCTTGTAGATCTGCTACTTTTGATATTTTTTAATTTGAATCCTGAAAAGTAACAGTTTTGGACATATGATGTTTCCACCCGACAGAGACGATAAGCTAGTAGGGGTGCAACCGTTAATCCAACTAATCGACTTAATTGATTATTATAAAATAATCGATAATCAGTTCACTTAGTTTAGTTTATTTTTTTCCAGTCGTTCACAGTTGTATTAATTTCCATACAAAACATGAATTCATCAAAACTTTTTTTTTTTACTGTAAAAAAAAAGGTATAGACTGAATACTTGGACAAGGTGTATTTAAAAAAAAAAGTTGAATAACAAAAAGGTTTCAAACACATGAATTTGTGTAACTAATTTCCACTCGACAATACAATGTTCAAAAAATAACTAAATTCATTAAAAACTATCATTTAAAAAAATAATAATAATAATAATGATGAATAAATAGTTAAGTTCTAATAAAAACACCGGCCGGTGCACATCATGCATTGGCATTTGGCTATTTTAGAAAACATGATGTCAAACTGAAATGAAACATGCTGAATATGGTTCAGTGTGGTTAACCTTGGCAAATGTGCTTCCTCTTTCTGTCAAATCCATTTCCTCTCTTGGCCCGCTTCAGGACTTCCTTATATTCGCATCTTGAAACAAACAACCTGTTCATGCTTTTAAACTGCTTGTATTTACATTGATTTCTGATCTTGAGTTAGGTCATCATGTTCTATTGTATTCTCCCTTTTTTGGGGGGGATTGGAAAAACGCTTGAGGGCTGGGGGTGTGGGTGGGAGAGGGTGAGCAAGCTAACTGTATTTGTATGTGTGTGTGCATTGGGTATTTGTACTGTATGTAATGTTTTATTTGTGTGTGTATAGCAGTGGTTTTCAACCCTTTTCATATCAAGGTCCATTATTTATTCAGCATTTGAGCCACAGACCACCATTTGATGAGATTTAGCCTCAAAACTTAGAATATTTTGTTATCATTCGATAAGATTTTGTCAAAATAACAATTCTTCTACATTCTCTAAGGATGTAGACTTCTTGTAAATTAAGTAATGCAGATGTTTAACAATAATTTAATTTAACTCTTGAGAGAGTAACATTTTACGCTCAGAAGAGTGGTTAACAACTCCATCATTTAGCTGGGGACCACCTGGAAACTCTTCAAGGACCACTGGTGGTCCCCGGACCAGTGGTACCCTGGAAAATGACATGCTGCATCTCAAGGGGAGCTATCCTTTCAATAAATTCTGACCAAAAATTGTGCTTCACAGATTCGGCTGTGGGTCTTTCCAGAGGGCACCCGCAACCAGAGAGGCGACTTGCTGCCATTCAAGAAGGGAGCCTTTCACCTGGCAGTGCAGGCACAAGTTAGTAACTTTATAGGCTTTAATCCCTCTTTATTGGACCCTTTCCGTGTGTGTGTGTGTGTGTGTGTGTGTGTGTGTGTGTGTGTGTGTGTGTGTGTGTGTGTGTGTGTGTGTGTGTGTGTGTGTGTGTGTGTGTGTGTGTGTGTGTGTGTGTGTGTGTGTGTGTGTGTGTGTGTGTGTGTGTGTGTGTACGCCTGCGCCTGCATGGGCTTGTTTTATTTGTGTGAGTATTTTTTTAATCCATCAAAGGTAAGGTTTGAGAACAAAGGAGGTTTATTTGCTTAGCTGGCATGCCAGTGAGACACGTGTATTTACACATGACCCTCTCTGCCCAAAAAAGGGTGCTGACACTGGGTTTATTCAAGGGCCCTTTATGCCTTATTTTGTCTACTAATAGAGGGGTCATTTTGACCAGTGTTGTGCAGTTTTTAGACACATGAGGGAGCTAGCAACAATAATACATAACGACTAGTAGTTTATGAACTAACAATAATGTTATCTACTGATACTAACCCTATAGAGCTCTGGGTTGAATTGATAACATTTGGTACGGAGTCATTTGGAAAGAGGAGACCATTTCCCTTCTGAACATCACCCTCTGGACTACTGGAGGAGACAATTAAGTTGTTCTCTAATTTGAAATTGCCCTGAGGAGAGCAGCAGCATCATACAATTGATTTCATGCCTGGGTACTTTGCAGGCTCTACCATTCTAATCAGGAAAGGCTGTTTTTTTGTTTTTAATAAAGAGAGCCCTTTTTAACCACATGAACCCTATCGTCTGTATTCTGGGAATGTCATACTAGGCAACCATTCATAAAAAATAGGCGAACATTTGCAGGAGCTTGTATATTGGCTATTTCTGGTTTAGAGATTTGGTGTGGGGGTATAATTCTATGGGGGGGGGGGGCAAGTTTAACTTGTTGCATCCATTTAAGATCATGCAAGTGGTATGAATTAAAGGAATGAAGTTAAAAAAAAGAGAAAAAAGTCATTGTTCAATTAAACCTTGGCGATAAACCACAAGGAGGCCTCCCCTAGGCAAATGCAGTGGGTATTTGTTTGGGTCCAACAACAGGCATCAGTGAGGAACCACAACAATTAATACCTGCTGCTCCCTATTAGCACAAACCCTAGAGTTATATTAGAACTGTCATATAAACTGACATAAGGCACTTGACGGGACCCCAAAAAGAGTATTGCTGTTTAAGGTGATGGATTATTTATTTTTGTTATGAATGGAATCTCTGTCTTGGTATTCCCTATTTGGTGTTCTGCAACATAACATGTCACAACATGCTCAGCATAGCCCTGCCTATTCATTTGTATTCAGCCAGCCAGATTGAGTGGAAACAGGACGGCGCCACTTTTGGCTCCACCGGTCCCGATGGAGGGCCACTTGGGGCCTCTGTCTCTATTAGGCTCACTGGAACATATGGGCTGTGTCTCAGGTCCTTATTCTGCTCTATCCTCGCTTGAACCGGAAGTATTAGTCTGTCCGCCATTTTGCCGCACACATGCTTTTACTGTTCTCACCAGCAGCTTTTTCAGAGCGCATTTGTGCTTGCAGAAAGTAGCTGATGTGAAACGTTGTCGTCTGCATTCGTCTCAAAGCCTATACCATACGTGGGCAACATACGGGGCCGACCATCTCAATCCGGCCCTCGAAGTTCTCAAAGAAAGAATTACATCCTAAAAGGCAGCATTATGTTAATGATGCTTGAGGGAAATTAATTTAATTAGACTCAAATGAATTCTCCAATTAGTGTACCATTTGACTACATACCTGCATTCCATATTCCAACCGTATGTACTCAAATGTTTACAATGTAACAGTGAAACAATGTGCCTTGGACCCATATTTATAACAATGCAATATGTTGCATGTTGTTGTATGATAATGTGAGTGATACAGTACAGTTGTAAAAAAGGTTTACCCTATTGTGTAGTTGTCGTGTCTACCAAATTCGTGCAGTTTTAACATTATTCAGCACTACAGTATGTGTTTAAAGTTTTAATTCAATAGTCCAATGTGTGGCCCTTCACTAACTTTATCGAAGTGATTATGGCCCCCCAGAACAAAATGCTGCCCATCCCTGGCCTATACCAACAGAATATGTCATAGACAAGGGAAAGTAAAAATGTTACCAGTTATTTTCCATTCTATCATAGTTTGTAGGTGGACTATAATTTCTATAGGATTTTGGAACCGCAAGATCCACCTACAGACATTCGGTGACGAATGAACATGAATACGGGTTGATGTGATGCCGATATTGTGCCTATACAATATGCCTACAATCTATTTACGTGCACGAGTGTAGCGTCCGTGCGCGGCCACTTGCGAACGGCTACATTCATTAACATGGGAGCGGAAGAAAAAGCAGCATCCATGCGCTTAATGCTTGGAATCCGCGTGGAAGACACAAGGAAACAAGACATATCTAAAGACGTCCCTGGTTCACTTGGTGTATGAAACAAGGACCTGAGATGCAGCCATGGAGATGCTCAAGTCAAAGGGTTTTGCATGTGAGTGCATGTGCGTGTGTGTGTGTGAGTGCTGCTATGTCAGTGACATTCTGTTACGTTTCATGTTTGATTTCTGTAAATAGTTAGCAAATCCACTGTAGTTTTGTTTTCTTATTTTGGTATTTTGTTTTTGTGTTAACTGTGTCTTTCCCTGTTTCTGTGCCTTCCTCCCTCACAGGTACCCATCATACCTCTTGTGTTCTCATCGTATAGCAGCTTCTACCTACGGAAAGAAAAGCAGTTTAAATCAGGTACTTGGGATAAGCACTTAAGCTATTCATAACTCTGTATAGATTTTCGTATTCTAAAGTGGATAGTTCCATTGCTTGATGCTGTAAAAAAAAATACTTTAGAAACTCTAGAGACAAAAACCTAGGTCTGCATGTATCGGGTATCACTCTGCCAACATCTTTGTTGGCAGTGTGCTGCGTACGTCCTGCGTATGTGCAAGGTTTTACTGTTCGCTACCTTCCAAGTAGTTCTTTTTTATGCCATGCCTTATGCAGGTCCGAGTGACCCGAAACATTGTGTCCCTATCAATACATTTTTGTAAGTGAAGACTGTGTACAGGACTTTTTCTGCTCTTCAATGCCATGGACCCCCAAAATTATATGTATTTGGCCGTGGACCCCCCCCCCCCATCTGAAAATGTTTGTGCCAGGGCCCCCCAGAAAAGATTTGTGTAAAAAAAAATATATATATGTATATTAAAAAACATTAAAACATTTTTTTTTAGAACTACTGTTCTACATCCTAAGGGTTTTCTGAAAAAAACTTATGTTGCTATATATATATATACACAATTTATAGCTAAAAATCTAAAATGTCACAGATGCTTTCCCAGTTTTAATGTGTCACTGATCAATGTTTTGCGACCTCAACAGGAACCATCAAGGTGAGGGTTCTTCCAAAGATCGACACGAAGGGCATGACGTCGGAGGACGTGGCGTCCCTCACTGAGAAGGCCTTCGACGTGATGCGCACCAACTTCCTGGAAATCTCCCCCAACGTCACCCCCAACAACAACGCCGTGCCCCAGAGCAACGGCCCCACCACGCGCCACTGAACAATAATCACCCTCGCTCCTCTGTTCCCCAACCCCCAAACCCCCATGCCACCCCCCCCCACACACACACACACACTCTCCCCACCCCCGTTTGTTCCTATTAACCTGGCCAGGAAACAACATAACATGACACAAAGGTCTGATGTCATGCCAATTCTCACGTTGTGTCTAATTTGAGAGCCCTGGTCCCCAAATATGCCTCTATAACGTGGTGGGTCCGTAATGTCCAGGACACGTCCCGATCCTCACGGTGTCAGAAGCGGGATCCTCGGTAGCAGAGCCTGCTCGACACGCCAGTGAGCGGAGTGACGGACGGCGGTTCCAACAGTATGGACGCTTATTCATCAATGCATGCCTTTTTTTGTTTTGATAGTTCTGGCTTCCATTGTCTTGGTTTGTTTGTTGTCTGGCTTTAATCCGCTTTAAGCCCTATTTGAAAAATAATGGAAGTAGCTGATCTACGAGCTCACAACGTGTGGCATCGCGAGCTTGTAGATCTGCTATTTACGCTATATATTTTTTTGGAACATTTTTTGGAAAAAAAATTTAAAAATAGGGATGCCAGGTTGGAAGTGGTCAAAGGCTGTCTTTATTATTGTCTTACTTGGCCACTCATGTTTGTTCATTTTGCCTTAAGTTCTCCTTTTACTGTCCTTTTTATGTTTGTGAACCTTGGGTGTTTTCCCTCTGTTCTGCTTCTAACAAATCACAAATCTTTGGATATTTCGGTGTTGCGCTGATGTTGGCCCTTGTCCTCTTTATCCCACGCACATGTATTCCAATACCTATTTCAGTGAATTCTCCTTTTTCTCTTTCTGCAATCCACTCTCTTGCCTTTTTATTTTGTGAAAGACAAGAGGAGCTGGCTCTCCAGGACAAGTGTAGGGCTTGGGAGTTGAGAGGTTGACCAGGTTAACCAGGGACGTCTTCAGATATGTCTCCGTGAAGTCAACTATATCCATATTTTGGCTTTTCATTTTCAACTCGGTGACCAATAGCTCAATGACATTACAGTACGTGACGCCAAAACGCAAGGGATTTAAGGTAACAATAACGCCAATCTTTTTCTTTAATTAGTGGACTGATGAATATTCAATGTGCATTGTTGTCGTTGTACATACATTCTTTCCTTTTTTGTCTTACTTTCTAATGGAAGAGAAATAATCTGCATGGTACATTGAACAAGTGTCTTCTTGCTGTGTTCTCTATATTTGTTTTCGCGCTATATTTATTTCTTCATCCAACGGACTTGATTTGATGTTTTAAAAAAATGTGGTTGGTTACACATTTCGCACCTCAGAAGCAACTCTATGTGAAACTTCTCAAGATGTGTCAAAGGTAATTTCATAAAGTGCAATGTCCATCGTTCTAGCATTAGTGTTCCAAAGTGCAAGCTACCTGTTGTGCCATGTCAAAGTGTTATTTTTGTTTTGTTTTCTTTTGGGGGGGCTTCAGATAAGCCACTATTACAGTATACCGTGATGGGTCAGTTATGCCTGATTTATACTTGGTTGTGCGCCATTGTCTCGCCAAAGTACAAATCGGCCTTTAGTTTTACAGTTTTCATTGATAAACATGGAAGTTGTTCTTGCTGTGAAGACGTAGGTGGTAGCAAGACAGGCATTGAGTGGAGTAGATCACAAACCTTCGGCTGGTTTGTTTTCTTCAATTTCCAATCAACCGAAATCAATTTATCTGATTACTAATGACCATGGCTTATTCCGGTTAACATCACAGGCATCTTAATTACTCAAATGTATTTTTGTTCAAATTAAATGAGAAGGGATAGGCCTACAGTTAGAAGGGAATTATATTAATAACAAAACATCTTTTGTTGTTCAAAAAACAAACAAAAAAATCTAACTTGAGTAAAGTTTGTGCCAGTCATGGCATTTGCTATATTCTTATTTTAACATAACACATTTTTAGGTAAATAACTGATTACTCATTCTGTAGGTTGTCCCTATACTCGAGTTGGGTTTTCATGTCACTTTGGCCTGTTGGTCTATTACACTTATGAGAGGATTTATATTTTGTAATATGTATTGACAATGACATTTAACCTGGTATGAGTGAAAATGTATTAATGAAAATGCAGCATCTTGGTTTAATTTGCCTCTGGGTCTTAAGGTTTCATTTCGCTCGCTGCCTTTATATTTAAGTTTGCAAAGACGCATTAGTTTGCAGCTTTTGCCCCCCCCCCCACCCCAAGCACCATCTTAAGAATGTATTTCAACATTCAGGATATTTGTGTACTAATGGGATAAAACTATTTTATTGTATTTCGGTGGGATGTTGTCTTGCATACAGCTGGTATCAAGTATAGGAAATGTATTTATATTCAAACATTTAAATGTAAAATTTAAACCCCTACGTTGATTTGATGTGCACAGAAACGGATCTACTAACAAAGAGGCCTGTATACTGCTCTTCATAGCTGAGTGGTTTTATTTATACCTGCTGGGTTCATGGCATCAGTGACCCTACTGCAGTGTTTCCCATGTGTGGGTCGTGGGCCTATATTTATGGGATCGTGAGCCCATTTTTTTTGTTATCCACATTTTGTTTTTAATTATTATTTCAAAAGATTTGAAAAAATGTCCCCTCTCCAAAAAAGAGAAAAAATCGAACTTTTAAGAATAAGTGAAAATAGACGCTCTTCAAGCTCACGACGCGTCTCAATGCGACGCATCGTAAGCTTGTAGATCTGCTATTTTCACTAGTTTGGGTCCAGGGGAGACAGATTTCTCTTTTGGGTCTCAAGCTAAAAAGTTTGGGAACCACTGCTATACTGTATATTATGATGGTCAGGGTTTAATTTTTGTTCAAAGCCAGCACCCCTGTGTACTGGTGGTATATGCCTCAATTAATAACAAATAATCAACTTCTGTGATGTTTGGCTTTTCTTTTCTTTCATATATTTATAAGCATATTACTTTCTGCTTAACATACACTGCAATTTTTTTTTTATTGTTCCACGAGAATTGAATGTTCACCATTATTGCTACCAAGTTGGTTTCTTCCAAAATGTAAACTTGTCATTTTGTTTTGCAGTTGTTGTACCCTCTTTCTTTTCTCTCTCTCTCTTGTTTTCTTTTACATTTTTAAGTTATTTTGTAAAATACAATTTCCTGGTTTGTAAGCTTTGTCTCATGACCTGAAAATGACTGATGGCTAACGGGCTCGGCAACAACCCTGCTGGTTGATTTGGCCGTCGTTGACTAAATTATATTTAAAAAGCTATTGGAAAAGATTCAAAGTGTTCACATTCTAAATAAAGCACTTTTCATGTTGAGTTTAGATGGTGTATTTGTATTAAAAAAAAGAAAACAAATGTTGTGATTTTCACCAAAGCTATTAAAACACCTTAAACCCTGTATACGTCGTTGGACGGAGTCCCCCAGGGTACCATCCTTGGCCCACTCCTTTTATTTCCCTGCATAGTATTTTTGCTTGGTCAGTAATGTCTACATTTTAGGTTTTACACATGCATTACCAGTGGTGTAAACTCAAGTACTGTACTTAGTACAATGTTGAGGTATTTTTACTTTACTGGAGTATTTCTAATTTCCAATACTTTTACTTCTACTCCACTACATCTGAGAGGCAAATATTGTACTTTTACTCCACTATTATTTGAAAACTTGAGTTACTTTGCAGATATAAATCATTATATCATAAAACACATTAACCACTTCACCCCTATTTTAAACATAGGCTATTTGAAAATTGCAGATCTACAAGCTCACAACGTGTCGCAAGCTTGTAGATCTGCTATTTTCAAACATTTTAGTACTTTTACTTTTGATACTTTAAGTTCATTTTGATGCCAATACTTTTTGTACTTTTACTCGGGTAACATCTTGAACACAGGCCTTTTACTTGTAACAGATCATTTTTATATTGTGATATTACTACTTTTACTTTAAAATATCTGAGTACTTCTTCCACCGCTGTGCAATGCATTACACACACACACACACACAAAATAACACACACACGAGACGATATCGATTAGCACATTTTATTAGAAAATGATACAAAAACACAAAGAACAACGTTTATTGGACAAAGTGAGAAGTAAATAAAAAGTAATCATAATTTAAATAGATAAATACGGATGTTCACGTCTGCCCCTGGACATGGGGGGGGGGGGGGGGCAGACATCAGCTGCACTGATCTCAAACATTCATGGAAACGGGATACAGAGCCAGTTCCACTCTGAAGCCTGTTTTTATACTTTGTCCTACGAAGTATAGATGAAGCATGGACCCTAGGTGGTTTGATTCATATGTGCTGGGGGTATGAGGTGTAACATTGTAACCACACCCCTACTGTACCAAGAATACTGTCACAAAAATGGCCACGCCACGTGGCCGGACGTGGTCAATTCTCCCAAAAAACTAAACGGAAAAAACTGTCGAACATCCAAGAGCAAACGATCTACTAGCCATGGAGTCGTGTGAAGAGCCCTCAAGTTTCAGCCGTGGTCCAGTTTTCTAATTTTCATGACAGCCACCTACAGCAGAAAGAGGAAATAATTGATTATATTATGTAGTATACACACATACATGATACCACACAAGAAAACCTTTCAGAAATATACGGTGAATTTCGGAACCTTTTATCTTAACTACAGATTTTTCGTGAGTGCTTTTCGTAGGATATACAAACCGCTTTGAGAGACAAAATGTCAATGTATATATATATATATATATAATATATATATATATATATAATATACATATATATATATATATATATATATATATATATATATATATATATATCAACGTTCATGTATAGAGATGTATAGAGAAAGCAAGAGAGAGAACCATGGCTACATATCTACTGACTGACTGAAATACAGTATAATGTCTAAAGTATGTATGTATGATTAT
Source organism: Gymnoscopelus microlampas (assembly GCF_963454915.1). Taxonomy (NCBI): domain Eukaryota; kingdom Metazoa; phylum Chordata; class Actinopteri; order Myctophiformes; family Myctophidae; genus Gymnoscopelus; species Gymnoscopelus microlampas. The sequence goes on from NC_139958.1 coordinate 12,331,140, forward strand.
TAATTACATGTCATGCATACCCTCACTGTGTCCAGCCCACATCATCTTATAAGACACACACACACACACACACACACACACACACACACACACACACACACACCTCATGTGTCCAAAACTCATTTTTCAGAATTCAAATTCCAAAAAATAGCAGATCAACAAGCTCAACACGCGCCTCTCTGCGCCACATTTCGAGCTTGTAGATCTGCTGTTTTTGAATACTTTTGTGTGACGCTGTAGCGTGATCAAGTATAGGGCGTTAATTTACGGAGAAAAAAACTGAAAAAGTTCAAACATAGGAGATGAGAGGTGCCACTCACAGGTGCCCAGGCGCTCCTCCAGGAAGCCGATCTGCTCGCTGAGCGAGTCGATGCGATCCAGCTGCTGGAAGGAGTGGGACAGGAAGGTGGTCTTCTCTGACAGACCCTCGTCCAGTGACAGTGGGAACAGGCTGTTGAAGGGGGCCAGCACCAGCTGGAGCTTCTGTGGAAACAAATGTACAGTGGTGTAAAGTAACTAAGTACATTTACGCAAGCGCTGTACAGTTTAGAGGTATATTTACTTTACTGGAGTATTTCCGATTTTCCGTACTTTTACTTCTACTCCACTACATCTCAGAGGCAAATATTGTACTTTTTACTCCACTACAATTATTTGAAAACTTGTGTGGGACATTCAGCATAACGAGTACTTTTACTTTTGGTTCTTTAAGTACATACTTTTTTGTACATTTACTCAAGTCAATTTTTAATTCTGTAACTACTTGTAACGGAGTATTTAGAAAAGTGTAGTACATTTTCCACCACTGGAAATGAAAAACCTTCATTCAATCCTTCACTGCTGTGTTTACTTTACATTTCCACTGGGTACCAGAGCAAAGAAGAATGATTCTAAAGAAAGACACTAAGTATTTTTTCTTTTTTTAAAGGCTACTGCGTGGGAACAAAGCAGTGGTTCTCAAACTTTTTCGTGTCAAGGACCCCCCAAATTGATATGTATTTGGCCTCGGACCCCTTTCTGAAAAGGTTTTGTGTCAGGGACCCCCAGAAGAGAAGATTTGTGTTTACAAAAAAATCAAAATCTTCTTTTCAAGAATTAAAAAAAAATGTCAAAAATTGCAGATGTACAAGCTCGCAGCTTGTACATCTGCTATTTTTGGATAGCCAACATAAATGGATAAAGTGGTTAAAAGGATAGTGATGCTGTGTTAACTACTTTTGCTGGGGACCCCCTGGAACTCCCCCCAAGGACCCCTGGGGGTCCCCGGACCTCACTTTGAGAACCACTGTTCTAAAGAAAGCCAGTAAGTTTTCCTTTTCAAGGCTACGGCGTGGGAACAAAGGATCTGTTTACGCTTGTTTGGCAAACATAACGACAGAGTACATTTTTAGTTACATCTTAGCCAAGGACCAGAAGTGTTCCTTCCTGGATTGTATCTGCCTGTTTTAGAACATACACTGATATTTGTAATTCAGAGAGGGTACACAAATGTAACCAAATGGACCCATACGGCCCGGATCCATTTGGTTCCCCTTGTACTGTACACTCTCAGAGTTAAATGAACCCTGAAGATTTGTAGTGCATGTATGCATGCGTGTGGAAGAAGAACATACCTGTTCCAGCAGCTCCACTCTGTTCCGTAGGCTCTGGACCTCCTCTGTCACGTTCTGCACCAGGCCAACTGTCTCATCTACACACAACATATAGAAGAAATGGAAACATACATTAACATAACAGCCCCATCCATACATTATTATAATAGTTGATTTAGAACAGTTATTCTCCACCTTTTTAGCCATTTGACAATTTCTCAACCCAACCTTTATTCACCCTGTCTACCCGAAATCTCTTTGCACAAAATAACTGATCTACAAGCTCTTCAAGCTTGTGAGCTAGATCTGCTATTTTTGGCAGAACGTCTGCCCCAGAATAGGAAGTCTAGGGCTCAAGTGCAAGGTTAATTTCAAGCCAATTTGATATGAGTTGTTATCTCTGGGACCCAAATCCTCAGTGTTAATTTAACTCTGAGAGTGTACAACTGGAACCCTTTCTTACACTCTCTGAGTTACAGACTCATAGTCATAATAACGGTCCATTTTGGTATATCCTAACTATCAATCCTTTAGCTGGGGGACCCCCTGGAACCCCCCTCAAGGACCCCCTCTCTGGGGGTCCCCGGACCCCCCGTTGAGAGCCATGTGATTTAGAAGAGTGCAGGGAAAAAAGGTGGGTTTGGACCGTAGATCAAACGGTGTGGTTTAATCCTCTTTGTTTGGATCAAAAGTTCATACGTTTAAAAGCATCCTGCCACACCATCAATCCTTCCAGGATGATTCATGGCCACACTGAGGTGAGGTGCACTGAACTGAAGTACAGCCCATAAGCAGAGGCACACACACACACTGGACCAGAGGGCGACGATGATGAGAGTTCAGGCCTTTAGGACCAAAGATCTACGATAGCGCTTTTACGCGAGAACCACACACACACACACACACACACACACACACACACACACACACACACACACACACACACACACACACACACACACACACACACACACACACACACACACACACACACACACACACACACACACACACACACACACACACACACACACACACACACACGCACGCACACTGACAGAGAGGGGCACTTTAAATAGACAAACAGCTCCATCATCCTTTCTCTGAACGTATGTACCCTCACCCCGTATCAGTTTTCAGGGGACAGAGGTGGGACCGGTTCGTGATCCCGACATGTCACCGACAAGTGTCTGCTTCCACCCTGAGGGGAGGTGGGGGGGCTGTCTGGAGAGCAAGCGGTCAGATCAGAACACTGAATTAAGGAGACCCCCACAGGTCCCCAGCCAGCCGGGCCCGGCCCCAGAGTCGAGTCGGGCCGAGAGAAACAGCTCAATCTCTCCCAGATGTGGGCCATTACTGAGACAAGAGTGAGTTGAATAACAGGGTGAGGAGGGGAGGGGAGGCGTGGGGGTGTGCATGGGGGGGGGCCGATGACCCCCAGCAGACAAGGTTGATGGAGCTGGAATGAGAACTCGAGTATCGGCCAAGAGCTGAAGGAAGAGAGAGCAAGAGAGACAGAGAAGAAAAACTAAATTCTCTTTATACTTTGCTGCATGCCAGTGTCGTGGCTGGATAAGAGCCGATCTACAAGCTCAAAACGCGGCGCATTGCGATGCGTTGTGAGCTTGTAGATCAGCTCTTTTTGGCGGGTAAAGCCGCTTAAATTAGGCTAAAAGGGGAGTTCGTGAATTAGACAGGAGGTTCTATCGAAATCCAATCCTTCAGAACAGCTCAGTGCTCTGTCAGATGGAGAGATTTTAGGTTGTTTTTTTTGGTCTGAATGAAGGACTCGTTACTATGTTTATCTTTGTAATCGCTATCAACACCCCACATTATTACACACATGCATAAACAATTAAGGAGGAGGGGGTTTGATGTGAAACCTCTGTTACTGTCTCCTTGCATTCCTGCATGTGAAAAGCTGCTACGCTGATGAAACTCGGTCCAAAATAACTCTAGAGTTCACTTTAGCCAAGTTGAGTGTTTTGTTATATATCCTTGCTGTCGGGGCAGAAACCTCTTATCTCCATATTTTTTTGTGTGTGTTTTTTTGTGAATTAACGCAATATCATATATCATGCTACAAGCATCAAAAATATTCGCGTTGCGTTTTCGAGCTTGTAGATCTGCTACTTTTGCTATTTTTGGAAATGTGAATCCTGAAAAGTAACAGTTTTGGATATATGAGGTTTCCACCCGACAGAGACGATGTGTTCCTTCTCTCTTTCTCTCTCTCTCTCTGCGCTGATTAAGCAATAGTTCAACAGTATGTCCCTCGTCAATTCATTTCCAGTGAGTGCACTCTGCAGGGGGTTGAACAACCTCAGTCTGGCTATAAACAGATTCATCTGTGTAAATCTGGTATTAAAACCTTCGTTTTTTTGAGCTGAAAGAAATAGATACCGAGGAATCGTATAGGAGACACTGGGAAGAAAAAAAAACGCATGGGACACGGGCCAATATCCCCTTTTATACCGTACATCCTTCATAATTGTTTCATCTCATTCCACATAGGAACGTATACATCATGATCCCAAAACGTCTTCTGTGAGCGTTTTAAAGCTTCATTTGCATGTAATCCTGGTGCAGAGGTGCACACATAGGCCTACATAGTGCTGACACGCGATGGGAATTAAAGAGAATTTCCCTAGGTTTTAACTCCAACATATTTTTGCTTGTTGCTAGGATACAGTAAACACACAACGTAGTACGGGAATGAGATAAATGCTTTTGGGTAGGGAACAGTGTGGGAGTTTGAGAGAGAGAAGTGTCCTGGATCGCTATAGTAAAAAGGAGGCTCTGCACTACACAGTAAAACACTCTGTGTTTTATTTATCTATTTTTAACTCTGAGAGAGTCCATCTGCTTACATGTGTACACTCTCAGAGTTAATGTGTGATATATGTTAAATAGCACAATATTGCAATAGCAATGACTGCTATAGATCAGTTCTTCTCAAACCTTTTTGTGCCAAGGACTCCCAAATGTATTTGGCCACGGACACCCATCTGAAAATGTTTCGTGCCAGGGACCCCCAGAAGAGAAGATTTATGTAAAAAATAAATCAAAATGATTCAAAATGTTCCAAACATCTTAGATATTTTTCAAATATACAAAAGAAAATAGCAGATGTACAAGCTCGCAGCGCGGCACGAAGTGACGCGCTGTGAGCTTGTAGATCTGCTATTTTTGAATAGCCAACGTATACATGTATAAAGTGGTTCAAATGACTGTGATGCTGTACTAACATATTTTGCTGGGGACCCCCTGGAACCCCCTCAAGGACCCCACTTTGAGAACCACTGCTATAAAGTGTTCAATAACAGTGGGTCTCTCCGGCTCTTTAAGTAAACAGAAAATACATGTTCAGGTTGGAACACCTATCTAAAGAGCATGGAGAAACAGGGAGAGGCCCCTGTTACTGAACAAACACTCTTTAGCAAATGATCGCTGTCAGAATATAGAACTGTTTTTGTTTTTTTTATCCAGAACATATCACTTAACCCTTTAAGGCCGGGAAGTGCCGCGCTATGAGCTTGTAGATCTGCTATTTTTAGAAAAATCGTGTCCCTGGAACAAAATATTTTTAGATGGGAGGGGTTCCGCGGACAAATACATATTATTTTGGGGGTCCTTGCACAAACAGTTTGAAAACCATTGATAATAATAATGAGCAACATAAGTAAAAAAATATATTAAAAAAATGATTTACAAGACATTTTAAAAATGTTGAGGTTTTTCTTTTAGTGAATTTGTAAAAAGATTTGAGTTCAAAACTTTCGCTTTAAAAAAGTATATATATATATTCAACCTAAAGATTTGCACACATTTTCACAATTAAAAAAATAAATAGCAGATCTACAAACTCGTAGCGCGGCACTCGGTGCCGCGCTATGAGCTTGTATATCTGCTATTTTTATATAGCCAAAGAAAGACTCTTAAAATGACACAGATGCGTTCCCGGTCTTAAAGGGTTAAACAGCCAGGATTTCCCAGTGTGGTACACTACAGTCAGTGGGATGTTTGCGTTGCTCACACACTGTATATTTTCATTGCATCAGTCTCTTGTTAGCTCAGAACGCTATCAGAGGGTTCCATCGCGGTCCCTGCGTGTACGGTAGGAGGACCACTCTAGCTCCCGGTGTCTGGACCACATCACAGCTGTTCACAGTCAGTGGCGTAAAGTGTGTTTACTCAAGTCCTGCTCTTAAGTACCGCAATGGAAATAAGCTGCTAGTACTTTTTTACTCCACCTTAATTAGATTTAGATTATTAAAGGGATAGTTCACCCAAAAAAAACAAAAATCTATCAATTAGTCACCTTGAATTCATGTTTTTTTTCTTCTTTTTTTTTTGCATTCCTAAGCCAATAATCTGATGACCAGCGGACCTGTATGCAGCGGTTCCGGTAGGAGACACAAAGGAGACTCTTGACTCGTGTCTCCTACCGGAACCGCTGCTGGTCGTCAAATTATTGGCTTAGGAATGCGCCAAAAACTAAAATATATCCATGAATTCAAGTCTACGTGGGGTGACTAATCAACTTTAATAATTAATCAAATTTTTAATCAAAGGTTTTCGAAAATAGGCAATCTAAAAGGTCACACAATACATCGCTATGCGATGTGTTGTGAGCTTGCAGATCGGCTATTTTCAAATAGCCGAAGTATACAATGGGACTTAAGGACATTGGGAGATGGGACATTCTGCATAATGAGTATTTTGACTTTTACAACTTTAAAGGACAACTTCACTCATTTTCAACCCATCTTCATACGAAGATAGGTTGAAAATGGGTGATGTCGTCCTTTAAGTGTATTTTGACGCTAATACTGCACTTGGATAAAAGTTTGAATGCAGAACTTTTACTTTAATATCGGAGTACTTCTTCCATGTAGTCTGGACCACATCACAGGCGTCTGCAGTCGGCACCAGTCGCAGTGCATTATTACTCACGGTACGAGTTGAGAGTGGCATAGCGCGTACCAAAAGTAATAATGGACCGCGAAGCTGGCTATGTTCCCATCTTCTGTATTCCGGGCTGCAATAATACACACATTCATACACTGTACATGCACCAGGATTCAATTTGTAGAGAAAACAGAGGGAGGGGGGCATTTTCTTAACCACTTAAGGCCCTATGTATACTTTGTCGTACAACAAAGTATATTAGAAATCTTTTTTTTTTAAATGACAAATTTGACCAAGTTAAAGGGATATTTCACTTTCAAAAAAACTTTTGGTCATTTTATGGTCTACTCAGGCCCTTGTGAACCCCCCAGACAGTTTTTAAGTTGCTTGATTCAGTATTTAGATATTTGATATTCATTTTGCCAGCCACGCCCCCTTCCTATACAAACCCATTGTAACTTCAAACTCTATTTTTAACCCGTTTAACCATCAAAAACACCCGTCCTTGGTTCTGGTGACTCACCCTGCCCTCCTAATGCGTGAGAGGGCCGTGTTTTTTTGATCACTTTTTTCATTTATTTTTAATATATTTTTTTGGAAAATGAAAAAATTAAATACAAAAAAAATATATTAAAAATAAATGAAAAAAGTTATCAAAAAAACACGGCCCTCTCATGCATTAGGAGGGCAGGGTGAGTCACCAGAACCAAGGACGGGTGTTTTTGATGGTTAAACGGGTTAAAAATAGAGTTTGAAGTTACAATGGGTTTGTATAGGAAGGGGGCGTGGCTGATAAAATGAATATCAAATATCTAAATACTGAATCAAGCAACTTAAAAACTGTCTGGGGGGTTCACAAGGGCCTGAGTAGACCATAAAATGACCAAAAGTTTTTTTGAAAGTGAAATATCCCTTTAAGGAGGCCAGGGTTAATGTGGTTAAGATACATTTTTAATTAAATTGTCAATCGTGATCCAACATAAATATCGAACATATCATCTCAGAAGTTAATGCTTGTATTTAATTCAGTCTGACCAGATGCAGGGATAAAACGTATCCCCACCGGCCGTAAAAAATAAATAAAATGATAGGAGGATATCAAAAGCAGAGGCAGGAAAACCCCCCCCATCCTCGATTCTCCCCAGCAAATCAAACCCTGGTTGCTATGCACTCTCAGACACAACACACAGCAACACAAATAACACACACAGATCACAGAGCAATGCTATCAAGTTCATTGGTTCTCAAAGTGGGGTTCTTGGGGTGGGGGGAGGTTCCAGGGGGTCCCCAGCAAAAGTGGTTAATGTAGCAACACAATCCTTCTAACCACTTTATCCATTTATATGTTGGCTATTAAAAATTACGAGTTTGTACATCTGCTGTTATTGAAAATGTTTGAAAAACATCGAAAATGTTTGGAAATCTTTTGAAGAATAATAATGATTATTATTTGTTTTACACAAATCTTCTCTTCTGGGGGGGTTTCTGGCACAAAACCTTTTCAGGTGAACGGGGGGGGGGGGGGGGATTCCGTGGCCAAATACTCATCAATTTTGGGAGTCCTTGACATGAAAAAGTTAAGAGAACATACTCTATTAGTTTTTACCTGAACCACTGGGGTGAGGTCTGTGTTCATTGATGGTTATCTGGGTGGGGGGAGGATGATGATGATGTGGAGGAGGATGAGGCAGGTTGGGGACGTTAGGGTGCAGTCTGTGACAGGAGCGTCCGTCCTCTGCCAGCGTGAAGCCCTCTGTACACACACACCTGTAGCTGCCCGCCGTGTTGACACACTGCTGGGGACAGGGCTGCTGCTCGCTGCACTCGTCCATGTCTGGAACACAACAGCATTATGACACATGATTAGGGGTGCAACAGACAAAAAACTAAATCATTGATTTAATACAGGGGTCTTCAACGTTTTCAGGCCAAGGACCCCCTAGCTGAGAGAGAGATGAAGCAGGGACCCCCTACTCTATATTGTATAAAATTGTGTTTCAGATTAAAGTTTTTTTTTTACTTAGTCTGCTCCTTTTTCCCTCTACACCGATAGCCTCTTTGACAAAAATAGCCGATGTACAAGCTCTCAACGCCTCACAGCGCGAGGCGTTGAGAACTTGTAGATCTGCTATTTTCGGCTAATGTTCCCCCAGAAAAATAATTCTAGGGTTCAAGTGGTTAATGTAAAAAAATTAAATCCTATCACACAAAGATTTGGCGGACCTCCTCTAGTAGCTCTGAGGACCTAGGGGTCCCGGACCCCCTGTTGAAGACCCCTGATTTAATAGATTATGAAGAATAATTGGTAAAGTAATAAAGTCATTATTTTTTAGGCACTTTCCTTTTTTTTTTTTTTTTTTTTTTTACTTTTTTACTTATTTTTTTACTCTGTATCGGTATTTTTGCACAACACCATTGTACAACAGTAGTAGGAGTAGTAGAAGAAGTATGAAGTTGGGCTGGTTAATCAGACTAATTGTCCCACCCAAAAAATGTGTTTCTCAATTATTAGATTATCCGAACAAGCAATTGATCAAAACATCGCTCAGCCCTAATGCACATCACGAGGACACACAATCTAGTGGACCTGTGATTGATCTGGATTTGTTTTAGTTTTCATTATTTCGCACAGACCGCACAACAAACAAACACAAGCAACAGCTGCAGAAAAAAGCCTTACGGTGCTAACAGTACTCTTCTAGTATTCCCTGTCTAATACACAGAACAATCCTCTGTGTTAATATAACTCAGAGCATGTATACAGTACAAATGTAACCCAAATGTGTTCACTAACAATGACAATTTTACTGTGTGTTCAAACGTTAATAGCCTACCTATGTGATAATGTCAGTGTGTTTACAAGAATGTGCATACATTGAGTGTGTGTGTGTGTGTGTGTGTGTGTGTGTGTGTGTGTGTGTGTGTGTGTGTGTGTGTGTGTGTGTGTGTGTGTGTGTGTGTGTGTGTGTGCGTGCGTGCGTGCGTGCGTGCGTGCGTGCGTGCGTGCGTGCGTGCGTGCGTGCGTGCGTGCGTGCGTGCGTGCGTGTGTACCTGTTTGGCATTGCTGTCCTGTCCAGCCCATGGGACATGCACAGTGGTTGGGTCGTAAACAGGTCCCTCCATTCACACAGGATTGGCCACACACTGCTGTGATATAGAGTGTTCAAGTTTAAAACCACATCTCCACATCAACAACAACATTAATACAGAGATAAACATGCTAGACCAGGGGTCTTCAAGGTTTTTCATTTCAAGGGCCCCGCATAACTCTGAGAGTGTATCAATGGAACTGAATGGACCCGTTCGATTGGGTGCATTTGGTTCCATTTGTACACTCAGAGTTACAGCCATGTAAGGGTCCATTTAGAACCCCTTCAAGGAACAACGGGGGTCCCCTGGACCCCACTTTAAGAACCACTATGTTAGAGCCATGAACTTTAAAGGCCCAATCAGTGATATAAATGTAAACAACTAGGTAGGTCCACCACCAAAAATAAAAAACAAATAAACAGTAGGGACATGTTTTCATTCTCTAGAAGATCACAGAAGGACTGACACTATTGACAACACTCCAATCCGGGAACCTATTTTAATTAATAAAACGTTATTTTAACCAATTTGTATGGTAGAGTATGTTAACCGCATGAACCCTAGCATCCCTATGTCACAATAGGTGAACATTCAGTTAAAATAGCCTAACATTTGGTCAAAATAGCTGATCCACAAGCTCTCAACGTGTCGCAACGTGATGCTTTGTGAGCTTGTAGATCGGCTATTCTCAGTACAATGGCAAAAAAAAAAGACATATGCAGAAGACCAAGTACAGTCCCCTTGCGGACTGTTCTTGAAAAAAAAAAAGCATCTGTGTCATTTTAGATTTTTGTGTTGGCTATTCAAAAAAAGCAGATATACAAGCTCACAGGGCGTCACTTTGTGCCGCGCTGCGAGTTTGTACATCCGCTATTTTTTAACATTTTTGAAATATCTTGAAAGTGTGAGAACTACTGATTCAGAAGGAATTTGTAGAATCGGTCTCAGGTCTTAAAGGGTTATGTTGCTATTTTAATACAATATACTAGTCCATCTGCAGTGGTTGGAGATGGTCTCTCTACTTGGGTAGGACACCTGCTGGTTGACAAGTAGTACTGCCTATAAAGCAGGGATTGCCTCTTGGAAGAGCGCTATAGACATTTGATTTCATGCGTGAGACAGAGAGAGTCCCGGGCAAGACATAAAAATGATGGATTGCAAGTTTAAGTGGATCTACGTCCAACCCTGAACCCGGTCATACTTAAAACATTCCCCTTCAACTTACCTTGATTACAGTTGTGAGAGTGAAACCGACGCCACCCCGGGCAGCACTCCGGGTGGGAGTGGGAGTGAGGCGCCGCCTTGCTCACCTGCCGGGACGCGACCCTGTACACGGTCCTGTTCAAATAAAACAGGAAACAAACGGTTTAGGGTTTACCAGTCATTCATTATACTGTCATCACCATTACGTGTGGTTTAAGCTATGCTAGTCATTTCCATGTCATATCGGACCACAAGAATGCTAATGAGAGAATGGAAATGCACGAGGATATGGAGCCGCATGTGTGCCACTGCCAAGGCCCAAGCCAAGAGGGAGCGGGTGACGCGCGGAGGGAGCGCTCGTTTTTTGCGTCACACGATAACCCATTCTGTCCACTGTGGCCTGCCAACTTGGACGGTGCGTTCGGCGCATGCACTCGCTCAACTGGCTCCCTTGGGCGCACCTCAAGAGGCTCAAGGCCTTTTCTGTCGGTGCGCCTGCCTTGTTTTAAAGTGATTAAAAAACATAAACCCCATATACTTCGTTGACCGGATTTTTTCACTCGGCACTAAATCTCTTTGCACAAAAAAATAGCCGCACCACAAGCCAGACATTTTGCTCATCCTAAATGTTAATCCTTTCTCCGCCAGTGCCACGAGCTCAGCTCGTAAATCAGATGTTTCGTTGCCTATTTTCTCCTGATGTTCTCCTATTGTGACATGCCAGCAACGCTACGGATCATGTGGTTAAGAGGTCATGCATTTGTTTGTGTGTGGGCAGAAGTATAGCTCAGGAGGTAGAGCAGCTGCTTATCCACCTGTTTCCTAGGCTTGTGTTTTCCACTTCCTGTCGGATTTCATTGGATATCATTAGTCATCTGACCGGTTTCATTAGATTTCATTGGATCAAAATACAGGAAGTGGATCACAGTGAAAAGCCTAGGAAACAGGTGGATAGGTTCTGTTTTTACCTTCTTCTCCTTGATGTTTGCCTTGATGTCCAGCACGTGGCCTAAATACAGGTACAAGATGTGCACGCAATCTCCTCTGTGAACTATATAAATGCACCATTTACCATTTTGTTGTAAAACATAGCACATATACTACGCAGGACGCTGAGTGAACCAAACCGAGCGCTCACCCAAAAAACCCTTGGCTTGGCAGTGACAAGACAGTTGAACCGCAGACCACTGACATCCGAGTGTTTGAGAGAGATGAGGAGAGGATGGAGTGGAGGAGGACGGGGGACGGGGGGATGGGGGGGGGATGAGCGAATGATGCAAAGCCAAATCTACACTCAGAGCCTTCACTGGTGGCAGAAATGTCCTGATATATTAGGTATTAACTGGCACAGGCCAAGCTACAGAATGAATGAGGTGGGTAAAAGAAAGAAAGAAAGACGTCAAGGGGGGGAAATACTTGGGATTTGTCCGACTAAAATGGACCAAACAAAGCTTATATATTAACCATGTGAAACTTGGAGCTGCCTGCCCTATCTGGGCATGTCATAATAATAGAAGAACAACAACAGAAGAATTCAGGAAATAAATAGACAAACATACAGACCCCAAAAGGAAATTGCAGCTCTAAAAGCAAAGAAATGGTTAAGGTTGTGCAATTTTATACAGTTGTTAGAGAGTGTGTCTCAGAGCAAAAGAATGAAGAAAGTGAAAGTGAGCATAGAAGAGTGTAGAGAGGGGACGAAGGCTGGAACAAAGAGGGAAAAGGAGAGAATGCAGGGAGTGTGGAAGAAGGGGGGGGGGTAGAGGGAGAGAAAGAGAGAGAGAGAGCGAGAGGGCAGAGATGGAGAGTGCGTAAGCATGGAGGGAGAGGTTGTCCAAGATAAACAACGCCGCGGTCTCTGTGGGCAGGCGGTTCATTTCCCGTAGTTACACAGAGCACTTAGATATTTAGAATCCGACCAAATATGTGATGCGATGCCCTGACCCAGTTCTGTATTTATATATATGTGTGTACCGTTATGAGAGAGAGAAAGACGCAAAACTACACCAAGCAGCACTATAACTATAACTATAAATAATATCGTCCCTGTCGGGGTGGAAACCTCATATGTCCAGAGCTGTTACTTTTCCCTGGATTCAAATTCGAAACTAGCAAAAGTAGCAGATCTGCAAGCTCGAAACGCGTCGCTTCGCGCCACGTTTCGAGCTTGCAGATCGGCTACTTTTGATGCTTTTGTGTGACGCTGTAGTGTGATCAAGCTGGGCGTTAATTTACAAAAAAAAGTATATGGAGATTGACAACATATTGTTTTAAAAGTGATTCTAACACAAGTGGATGGCAGAGTCCCCACCACAACTACAAGTGGTACAACAATATAGTAATTGTAGTTATAGAGCTTGTTATGGACGTCCCTCAACTCTTATCTGTGTATGTTTTTTACCCTTTCAACAAATAACGATCTTCTGATCTATGTGATAGTGTTGATATTATCAGTATGGTCTTGTTAAGACTACTGTATGTGACAGATATCATCCACTTTGGGTGGAGCCGTCGGTTATGGTTGACATGTCACAGAATGTATACATGGCTAGTAGAACGCTCTCAGAGATGGAAGTGTCTGTTTTTGTTTTTTTAACACATTGTGGCAGCCAGGGTTTGAATTGCTGGGGCCTGGGGGGAATCCATGCCTTTGATTGATCGATTGAATACTTTATTAACATGCTTATTTACAGTTACAGGTAGTACAGTCAAAGGTTATGCTAAAAGCATAACTCAAAAAGCCCCAGGGGCTTGTGTCCGTTGTGGTCCTCTGCTATTGATATCCCCACCCCCTTGTCATACATTTTTATGGATAATGTAGGGATATGTTTTATCCCTGCTTCTGATCAAACTGAGTTAGATAAACACATTAACTTTGGGGAAATGGAGACTGTATGACGTGTTTGATATTTATGTCTGATAATGTCAGTTTAACAAACATAACGAACAAACAAGATTATAACAACGCGTCATTTTCCGTTATGAGCAATTTTTGGCAAAGAGATTTGGTGTGGACGGGACAAATATATCCAAGTACGGCTGTAACTCAGGTCTAATAGAGTGTTTAAGTGGATAATATATATGGTCCCTCGCAAATAAACACATAAATGAAATGAAATGTTTTTCTTTTTAAAACGTGTGACCCATGGTGTCAGCAGCGCGGTCAATGTGTGTGTGTTCTCTTACTTGTATGTGCTGCAGAGGCGATGGCCCTGACACAGGGTGATGTAGGGCTTGTGCACCGGCTGGATATACGACTCTGTTGTCGTGACAACGCGCTGACGCACCTCGTGGCCGCACACTCTCCTCCTGCGAAAGGTGAAATAAAACATCTGAATCAGAATCAGAATCTCCTTTATTGTCGCATCACAGCTTTACAGGTGTAATACAGTGGGTGAAATTAGGGTGGGTTCAAGGGAGTCACCAGCGAAATTAAACGTGATATTTTTTTGGAAAAAAGTGGAATCTTTTTTTTAAATGTTTTAACAACACAAATATTGTCTGCGGATTCATTTGGGGCGTTCTTGACATGAAAAAAGTTTTGAGAACCACTGGCCTTAGCTAACCAAGCAATTAGCTGTGGGCTTCCATAAGAGACTGCACAGCGAGATGAGCTGTGACAGTTTCTGGAATAAAAGAAGCATCTTAAAGGATTTACCAAAGAATGCTGAGGCGAGGACAGACTGCTGTTGAACGCGACAGTGGGGTATGTGTAAGCTCTACACATTCCTCTCTCTGCTTTTACCAATATTAACAAACTACAGATTTGAAGCTTTACATTTCTGTAGGCCTCTGAAAGATGATATGTTAATTACTTTTGTTTGGCCTATGATCAGTACAGAATGCATCTCAATACATGAATTAACCACTTAAGTCCTATGTACTTTGTCATTCGACGAATAGCAAAACATAGCTGATCTACAAGGTCACAAACTCACACTGAGCTTGATCTGCAAATGTTCGCTATTTTGCTAAATGTAAACATTTTCTTTTTTACAATTCTTGAAAGATCTTGACAATTTTTTACCATTTTCGCCTATAATGCCACGCCTAAAATAGGGACACCAGGTTGAAAGTGGCTACAAGTTGATCTTTGGCCCTTGTCATTTCTCTCTGACCTCTTCTAAGGGTTTCAGTTTATTTTGGCGTCTGGTGCGAGAGCTTGAAAACGTAAATGAGTAGTTTATGACCAGAGGGTTGGTTTGAGGTCAGGGACATGGCAGTTGTTAGATGTGTAATGTTATCTTAGCGTTCAACATACTTTTTTTTACTGAGGGTGAGGATGTCAGGTCAAGCATTTAGGGTTTTGCAAACAAAGCAGCCTAATTTAGGCTTGAACTAAAGATGTTTAACTACAGATTGAGCCAGGACCTATGTTAGTCACTGTGAGCCAAAGCAGTCTAAGTCAATCAAAATCAATCAATCAATCAAGTCAGGGGTTGGTTACCAAACTTATCCATGTCAAGGGCCCCCCAAGTAGCCATAAACCTCAGGTTGCAGCCCCTCTATTGTGAAATGGCTTTAAAATGGAATGGAAATTTGTGAAATTGTTTTGACAATAACGAAATGTGGGAAAATAGGGACGCTCGGTTGAAAGTGGTCAACCTAGCACAATAATCTTACTAAAGTAAATGCAATTGTTATATAACAATAATATGTATTTATTTATTTTCCTCTCGTTTCCAATTGCCCCCTTCGAAACCCACTGCTGTATAAGTGACAGGTTATAGAATAAATACAGTTAAGTGTATAAAATGAGCAGTTACCCATGGTGACCAAACAAGTGAGGAGAAGCCATCGTCACATGATGGAGGATGAAGACAGTGGACGAGAGGAGCAGTGTTTGGTACATGTCTTCTTCTTTCCCACGTTCTCTCTCTCACTCTTTCGCTCTCTCTCTCCCTCTCTCTGCCAGTTGGACGGGAGGAGACACAAGGAGGACGGGGGGAGGAGGGGACGTCAGTGGCTGTGGCCGAGGTCTTCAGATCTTCTTTTACACAGATGATGATGATGTGTTAGGACTTCTTCTTCCTCCAGGGGCGATGACTCCACCTACCTGAGACAGAGACAGAACAATGGTTAGTGTTAATTGATTGATTGATTGATTGATTGATTGATGTGTGTGTGTGTGGGGGGGGGGGTGTCTAGTGAGAAAGAGACTCGTCCAATCGTCACACACATTTCACTGCACATACATTTTCCAAATATCTCAACACCGTTCTACAAGCTCACAACACATTGCATTGAGAACCCATTGTGAGTACGTCGGCTATTTTTGCTGCACGACACCATCGTAAAACGAAATATAAAACAGGGCCTGAGTGGTTAAGCCAAGAAATGATGATAAAATCCATGCCAATCATCCTCCAAAAAACTGCACTTCAACATTCTCATTTTTTCAAGTGTCCTTGTAAACGGATCATCTCTAGACTGGCCAAGTTTCTATCCTTTGAAGACAGACCACTGGAGAGATGAGCTCTGCTCTGGCCAATCCTAACAGAACCTCAGCCCTACCAAAGGCAGTTGTCATTGGAAAAGAAAATAAGACCCCATGGACTGGCACTATGTATGATCTGTGTACAACAAAACACAAGGGTAGCCAGATTGTGTTTTGGGGAGCTTTACTGAACTATAAACAGTGTAAATACGGTAGCAGAGTAGACCTTTTTTTTCAGCTTTTTATAAAAAAAAATAGAAACAATAGCCCCAATCTACAAGCTCACAAATTGCGTGCTTGTAGCTTGGCACTTTTTACTAATTGTTATAAAAGTAGATTATTTAAGTGGTTTTAAGAAAATGTTCCCCTGTCTGTTTCTTTTACAAATCGAATCTGCAGGTCTCTGCACCACAAATATTATTTACACTGATTTAAGTTTCAGTAAAGCGTCCCAAAAGACATTCAGGTGATCCTTATGTTTTGTTATATAATGTATTTAAAAAAAAGTTCAGCTATCTTTCCCCACTTTGAGAACCAGTGAGCTAATGTTTTATCAATTTCAGAAACTCAAAAAACATGTGCACCTGTGTGCTATACCTTTCAACATGAGATGAGACCAGGCCATTCACTGCTTTTCAAAGCACTAGGGTGCATTAAATGAGGAATGATGTGGGCATCAGACAAATTAAACTGTGCCAGAATCTCAGCTATCAATAGCAATTCATACATCACTGCCTTTATACCATTAGAGCTGGGGTCAGATGGGACAGCATGATAAGAACCACATATGAATATAGGAAAGAATGAATGTAATATTACTTCACATACAGTAATAGAAATGGCTGATACGGCAAAACAGTCCCTTCCTAAGTTGAGGATGAACTTAACCGGATAAATATTTACTAAAGGGACTAGTATACATATTGATATCTAATATTATTCTGATGATATTTATCAATCATTAGTCATTTTAATGTGATCAACTATGTTATGTGTCGGCATTGCCATTAATTGACATCAAGGATGGAGGGTGGTGACAGTAGCATAGTGGGAGGTTCAGATGCCCAGATTTAGCACTTTTGGCTCTGATTTATGACTGGCAGTAAAAACGCCTTATGCCATATTTGCATGTCATGTTCTGTTTTACAGCACTTACTTTGTTATCGCTGTGGTATTACGATTCCTGTGTGTGTGTGTGCGTGTGTGTGTCTGTCTGTCTGTGTGTGTGTGTTAATGATGGAAGGGAAAGGGAGGGAGTTACAAGTTTATCTCAGGAGGTTAGGTTACCGCTCCCCCTGTCTGGTGGGAACCCATTTGGTTAAAGGAAAAAGTGTTTTTTTCTGTCTTCAGAGAATTCTATTCCCCAAACATGGCATTTGCCCGGGTACCCCCCCTCCCCACTGGCTGGGGGTCTGCTTGGCCTAGAGTACGGTTGGTTGTTCAGGAAGTGGCTTTGTGGTATCAGCCCGGTTTTAGTGGTTTTTACGCTGAACTTCTGACCCACCTTCAACACCCACCCACAGAGGCCCCCGTACAGAAATAGGCACACACACATGTAGCCTACGTAAGCATGCTCGTAAGCTCATACTGAGGAGTTCCTATGCTCCTGGGGACAAAAATACAACTAAAGGCTTAATTTGTTCTTCTGTGTGCGACACCGGTGCTGAAAATAGACAATCTACAAGCTCACACAACAACGTGTATAGCGCTGTAGATCGGCTATTTTCCAGCATGCAACAAAGTATTTAATCTTCACACTCACCTTACAGTTTGTGTACTGTGACACTAACAAGGAGCAATACAACAAGACAAGTAACGTGTGTTTGCAATGTACAGCCCCCCCCCCTCCTCTATTTCATAGGCTATATGATTTAAATCATTGGTTCTCAAAGTGGGGTCCGGGGACCCCCAGGGGTCCTTGAGGGAGTTCCAGGGGGTCCCCAGCTAAATGATAGATTAGGCACCAAATGGACCCTTATGGGTCTTTAACTCTGAGTGTACAAATGGAACCAAATGGACCCTAACGGGTCCATGTGGTTCCATTTGTACACTCTCAGAGTTAAATTGACATAGATTTTACAATATAAATTGCGGTCCAAGTGATAGAAATGCCATTAAATGGGGGTCTGTAGCCCTAATGCATGTCAAACTGGTGATCCTTGAAATTAAAATGGTTGAGAATCACTGCTAGAGCCGTAACAAATCTTCTCTTATGGGGGTCCCTGGCATATCTTTTGAAATGGGGGTCCGCGGGCTAATAAGTGGCAATTTGGGGGTCCTTGACATGGAAAAGTTTGAGAATCACTGATTTAAATGTCATGTGAGATCAAACTATTGTTGAACTTCCGTCCTGCAAGACAGCTCTCTGAAAATATGCGTCTGACAAACTAATGAAGAGTGGTGTTGGAGTCAAACTTGAAGCCTGCTCTTGGCCCGTCACTATATAGTTCAGCGGGGACATTTGTGGCGAGCTAGCCTGCCTGGTGTGATAGTATAGGTCAGGAGAGAGAGGGTCTAGAGAGGATTCAATTGAGGCTCTCTAAGCCCTGCATGGGTTGACAGTTTGCATGCTTCTCTGATTCGCTGCTGCTGGCTCGACGCCTGGAGATTGGACATGCACTGCTAAAGCCCTGCGTTCATTCACAAATCACCACAGACTTTTCTGCACTCTGCCTGTGTGTGTGTGTGTGTGTGTGTGTGTGTGTGTGTGTGTGTGTGTGTCTGTGTGTCTGTGTGTGTGTCTGTGTGTCTGTCTGACTGTGTGTGTGTGTGTGTGTGTGTGTGTGTGTGTGTGTGTGTGTGTGGTGTGTGTGTGTGTGTGTGTGTGTGTGTGTGTGTGTGTGTGTGTGTGTGTGTGTGTGTGTGTGTGTGTGTGTGCGCGTGCGTGCGTGCGCGTGTGTGTGCCTGCGTGTGCGTGTGAGTGTGTGTGTGTGTGTGTGCGTGCACGCAACTGTGTTTGTTGGAAAATAGACATATACGTCAATTACAAAAAGCCACTCACACTAAACTCTGACCATAAAGTGCAATGACATCAAATAGCTTTGGATGTGGTATTAACTGTACAGTATGATTTCAGACTTGAGGCATGCATTGATTAGGCTACAATACAACATTGTAAATGATGGAAAATGTTGTCATTGTTAAGAAGAGTGCATGTGGTGGTATATTAAGAAGGTCCAAAACAAGAGTTTTATGACATTCTGCGTGGATCTTGGACTAGTTAAATATGTGTGTGTCATCGAGAGAGCGTTTGTAATTGGCTGTTATCATCATACTGTATGGCGTGCGTCTAACATGGAAAGATAAGGTCATCAGTTGTCAATCACACGGCTACTATGACCAACAGGGGGCGCTGTTAGCCGGACAGATCATGTCTAAACACAGTGGTTCCCAAACCTTTTAGCTCAAGACCCAAAAGAGAAACTATAGACGTTTGCCAGGTAACCAAACTAGTGAAAATAGCTAGTCTACAAGCTCACAAAGGCCCAAAGCGACGCGTTGTGAGCTTGTAGATCTGCTATTTTACATTTAGTTTTCTAATGTATGGATTTTTTTCTTTCTTTTTTTCATGAAATTATTTTTGAAAAATCATTGAATTTGTTTTTAATTCATGAACAATTTAGCATTTTCTTGGATTTTAAAAAATGTATTGTTTTGAAATTTACTCGTGACCCATAAAAATGTGTCCGCGACCCACGAATGGGTCCCGAGCCACTTTTTGGGAAACAGTGGTCTAGCGAACATAAGTCTTCATACAGTAGCAATTCACACGCAATCTACCCCCTAACCCCCCCCCCCCCCCCCCCCCCAGCTCCATCTCTCTCTCCATCTTTCTCTCTCTCTCTCTCTGTGTGAATGAGTCAATGAGTCCACAAATAATAGGTATTTCAACGTTTCCACAAACAGTTATAATAATAGACGCTATAGAAGTTGCACATCAGTATAATAATAATAATAACCACTTGGTCAATGCGCGCGTTTCCAATAGTCTCGGCACGAAGTCGGCAATCAATTAACTTAAAACAACAACTTACAATAAAACTTTTGGTTAATTCCACTGGAAAAAGTGCTTGAACAAAGTAAAAGTCCCGCAATATTCCACTCGCGAGTAATAAACTTCCCTCTTATTGTTGTGATGATGATAATAAAACTCCGTTGTTTGTAGTAACTTGTTCCACGGATAGATTCCACGCGCAGCTTCGCTCAGCCTCCCTCCACCCAGAGTCTGTGTGTCAGCAGAGCGCAGAGCGCATGCATGGGGGGTAAGGTTAGGTAGAACCGCTGGAGGATGGGTAGGGAGTAGCTCTGCTGGTCCATAGTGTTAGAACAGTGGTTCTCAACCCTTTTCATGATATCAAGGTCCATTATTTATTCGGCATTTGAGCCACGGACCACCGTTTGATGAGATTTAGCCTCTCAGACCCAAAACTTTGAAAAAATCTTCTACATTCTCTAATTGTGTATAGAGTCTGTAGACTTCTTGTAGATTAAGTAGGCCTAATGCAGATGTTTAACGATAATTTAACTCTTGAGAGCATAAAACGAAACCAAATTTTACGCTGTCAAGAGTTAAAGATCTATAAGGGTCCATTTGGTTATCAACTCTCCATCATTTAGCTGGGGACCACCTGAAACCCCTCAACCACTGGTTGAGAACCACTGCGTAACGCTATGTTACTTTTCAGCCGTAAAATTGAAAAATACACTTTCGCTACTCACCAAAACAAAACGGTTTTAAGATGTTGAACGCTTACTTTCCTTAGTGGGAACACTTGGAGCCCCCACCTACCGTGTAAAAAAACACTTTTTGTCCAGAAAAGAAAATATTCCACCGGATGGGAAAATGTTTTAGTTTGTTCCACTGCGCGTCCTACAGATCTGGTCAATGGATCTTTTCTATTGACAAGATCAGTAGGGGGCGCAGTGGAATAAGTTTTCCGTCCGGTGGAATATTTTCTAAAAGCCAAAAGGTGTATTTTACACGGAAGGTGGGGGGCTCAGGACGTTCCCACCAAAGGGAGTAGGCTTTCAACACATTAAAACGTCTTTGTTTTAGTGAGTAGCGAAAGTGTATTTGTTATTTTGACTACAGATTAGAGGCTGCGCAGCCTGCGCTACCGGGGGTATCGGGGCAACGGCTAAAAAGTAACATAGCGTTAAGGAGAACTCCTTCTAACGCTATGGACCAGAGCTAGGCTGGGTGGATGGTAGCTCTGGTTCAGAGCGTTAGTGAGTTCCCTCTAACGCTCTGGAAGACCCCTCGCTCTGCGCATGTACAAGGAATTCCACTGTCCTGCCAGCGTTCAACTATAGTGAAAATAAACAAAACCATTTCGCTAATCACCGAAGCAAAGGCTGTTTTGTGTTGTTGAAAGTCTATTCTCGGAATGCGCAAGCCTCTCAGCACCCCACCTACTCTGTAAAATACACTTTTTGGGCAGAAAATAAAATATGTCAGCGAGACGGACATTATTTGTATTTACTCCACAGTGCCTCTACCGATCTGGGGGATTTGAACTTACCATTAACCAAAATGTAGAGGGCACTGTGGAGTAAATACGAATAATTTCAGTTTCGCTGACATATTTTATTTTCTGCCCAAAAAGTGTATTTTACAGAGTAGGTGGGGTGCTGAGAGGCTTGCGCATTCCGAGAATAGACTTTCAACAACACAAAACAGCCTTTGCTTCGGTGAGTAGCGAAATGGTTTTGTTTATTTTCACTATAGTTGAACGCTGGCAGGACAGTGGAATTCCTTGTACATGCGCAGAGCGAGGGGTCTTCCAGAGCGTTAGAGGGAACTCACTAACGCTCTGAACCAGAGCTAGGTGGATGGGTATGGGTGGGTGACGTGAATGTTGGGGGGATCCCCAGATGATTAGGTTTAATGTGAAACATTGTTCTATCACTTAACAGTAAACAAACCAACGTAGCCTACAGTATAAGTGTATACAGGGTAGGCTACCTGTACATTTCTAGAGTTACAATTGAATTACTTTTTAATAGCTTTTTAATACCAAATTGGCCAAATTGTCAAATATTATGTAAGAATTAGGCAAACCTTGTGTAAATAACCGATCTACAAGCTCACAATGCCTCGCTTTCATGTTAGACTTTATTTAACCACTTGAATCCTGGGGTCCCCTAGTTTGTGCATGATGTCATTAGCCTACAGACGAGATTAAAAAATATATAATAATTCAAACAATTTCCCCCCAAAAAAACATCATTTACAAAAAAGAAATTAAAAAATCCAAAACAAATCAAACATTTTAAATGTTCAAAAATAGCAGATCTACAAGCTTACAATGCATTGCGTTGTGAGCGTGTAGATTGTAGGGGATTCCAAAAGAACCCTTAGGGGTCTGTAACTCTGAGAGTGTTTGGCAAATAGAAATGGAAAATAGATTGCTATTCGTTGTATAGTCTATATGGATTTTATTGGGGGGGAAACCCCAAAACATTTCCAAACTTAAAATAGACCTATATATACAAAGAAGGATCATAGCCAGCCTTTGGAAATATCTGCTTGTCACTCAATTCATTAAAAACACTGTCAATAATACTTAGTCAGGAGGATAATCCTAAAGTAACTCTTCTGTGTAGCTATTACTACATAAAAATACATTGGTTTGTCCAGGAGGAGAAATGATGTCCTTTGGGAGTTCAGCCCTCACCACTAAACCAGTGGTGGAAAGTATAGTACTTTTACTTAAAAGTATTGTACTTAACTTTGACTTTACTTCAGTATTTCAATGTTCATGCTTATCTATACTACTTGTACTCCACTAAACTTCAGAGAGGCAAATAGGAGCCTACTTTTTACTCCACTACAATTATTTGACAGCTTTAGTTAATAGTTACTTTTCAGATTTATATTAAATACAAAATATTCATTAACTGATATATTGTGACGTATTCTTACAGGTTAAGCTACTCAGCACAAAAAGCAGCCCCACCTTACCAGCTGCAACATATTAATGCCAATACCTTTGCCTATTTCTTAGTACATTTTGAGGACATTTACTTAGAGTATTTCCACATTGTGGTATTGTTATTGTACTAAACCACTTAAATCCTATATGGTTGCCTAGAGTCCCTCAGGGCTCTGTACTAGGGTCTTTTTAGTTTTCTGTTATTTTGGGGAAAGCTTTCACTGAAAATAGCAGATCGACAAGCTCACTTGCAACATGCTTGTCGATCTGCTATTTTCCTGCAAAAGCTGAGTATAGCCTACTTCTTCAATCACTGCACTCAACAATGTAGCCTACAAAAACCTGGCTAAAATTGTTTTCTTTTCTAATTCCTCCATTGAAGCCACTGTACAATGAAGCTACACACTGAAGACATATTGTAGGTTAAATATAGGTTGACTAAAGCCATATGAAAATTACCTTCTGTATGTGTGTGTTTGTTATCTCTGAATATAGTGTAAATTAAACTATTGTTACATAAAACATTTAGAGCCAATCAAGGCCAAAAGCACTGACCAACAAACATGACTAAACTAATCACGGACATGAGAACTTACATACATCCTTACAGATAGGCCTATGGGTTTTCATTTTCATTTTAATTGACCCTCAAGGCCAGCAACATATTTGGACCAAACCATGGCGTCACATGCTTCCTGTGTTTGTTTATGCTACCAAAAATAAAAGATAAAACGGGCATCAGCATTACAAAATGACACTCAGTATCCAAGAGGGGTTCCTAAACCTTTTCAGACCGAGACTAAAATACATTTGGTGTCTCCTCTTCGGGACACAAAGTTACAAAAATACATTATGAATTAACCACTTAAGCCCTAATTTTGAATATATATATGAAAAGCCCGTGTTTGGGGAAACAGCAGTATAGTCTATTATAACAGAGAAAAGCTTTGTGTGCATGAGGACCAGTGTTGCCAAAAATTGCGAGAGAAATAAGCAACCAGGTCTCTGAAAACAAGGCCAAAAGAAGCAACTAGGCCACATGAGCACTTTAACACCTATACTGTACATCGGCTATTTGAAAATAGCCGATCTACAAGCTCACAATGTGTCGCGATGCGTTGTGAGCTTGAAAATCTGCTATTTTCAAAAAATCTTGAAATAAAATGTGGAATATTTGGAAACATGTTTTGAAATATTTTAACAACACAAATCTGGCACGGAGCTTGCTGCTGGCACAAAACATTTTCAGATGGGGGGTTAGGGACAAATACATTGAGGTTTAAACAACATTTAGGAAAAAAGCCCAAATAAGCAACTACACTTTCAGAAACAAGCCCAAAAAAAAACACAACCCGCTACTACCAATAAAGCGACTTTACAGGAAGACAACAAGCCAAAAGTCACTTATAATAAGCAGACATGGCAACACTGATTAAGGGACATTCAAGTAACACAGTCTTACCCCCCAAGTATGCAGTCATCAGGTAGGTGGGTGTTTGCGCGGGATGGCGGCGGGCGAGCGGAGGTCAGAGGCCGTGCTGCGGACCAAGCGTGCCTGCAGCTGCCGGCCCAGTGGATGACTGGGTTGGATTGACTCTTCCACGGTACACATTCTTTCTTTTTAAAAGCTCGTCGTCCCACGGTTTTTTATTATTAGTATTTAGAAAACCCGCAGTGGTGGCTTAATTGTCGGTGCTCCCCGTGAACCGGCCGCGAAGAAATGAGGTGTATTTGGGCGTCATTCGCTTGCTTTTTATGCAGCGTTTCCTGTGGAACGCAGGAATTGGACGGACAATCCCAAACCGGACTTCCTGTGAGTGTTTCGCGCTGATAAAATCCTTCTCCTGCACAAACACTCCCCATCCTGCTCAAACCGCTTTGTGAGGCTCATTTTCAAGCACTTTTCTATCCTCTCTAGTCTGGTATAGGCATCTTTTAAAGCTGTGATCAGGAAACTGATTTTAACCGCTTTTTAAACCCTGTATACTTTGTCGACTTGGGGGGGGGGTCCCCCAGGGCTCTATACTAGATGCTCTAGTATTTCCCAAATCCCTTATAGCCGAGCTGCACCGATGCGTTGTGAAGATCTTCTATTTTTGCCAAATGTTCCCCCCAGAATAGGGACACTAGGCTGTGTAGGTTGTTAAAGTATGTTAATACAATATAGCTACATCTGTATGGTAGAGTATGTAAATACAATATAACCTGTACATCTGTATAGAGTATGTCAATACAACTGTAGTATGTTAATACAATATAACTAGTACATCCTTAATCTTCCATTGAGACATTTAGATCCTGGGACATACTGTAATAACGTTTACGGATTCCAGCTTTAATGGGCATGGACCTTTCATTTGTCAACCACTGGTTGATCTTGGCCTCATATACAGTACACAGTATAATTGTAAGTGTTAATTTAACTCTGAGTATACAAATGTAACCAAATGGACCCTTAACTTTGGATAAATGAACATAGAGGTTTTTACCGTGCACATACTCTGGGTCCCCTCAGTATTTGTAACATCATTTGTTGAACATTTCTTTTATGTTCAGAACAGTTAAAACGTGCAAGATAATCAACAAGAACTCATTTCTTTCCAACAGCCCAGTTGATAAGGCCATATAATCGAATGTGATTTAGAACCGTGTGAAGCCAACTGTGAAATTGTGGCTAAAACCAAAAGGCAAGATTCTGCTGAGGGTTTAGTTTTGTGTTTTACTGTGTGTGGTACCAGGGAGGTGGGACACTCTGCAGGCAGCTGACAATGGATTCTCTAAAATAACTGTCTGTTTCTTTTTCAAACCATATCCTGCCTTTATCTGACCAAACGCGTGGGCCCTCTGTTATCAAGAAAAATAGCAACTGGGAGACAAGTTTGACAAAATGCAGTCATTTTATTGGGCTGAAGATGTTTCTATTCTACTGTATTTATCATGAAATTTGCTCTAGCGAAAATATTAAAAGATAAAACGGGCAGCATTACAAATGACACTCCAGTATCCAAGAGCAGTGGTGGAAAAAGTACTCAAATGTTTTACTTACAGTAGGTAAAAGTACCAATACTGCAATTTAGATAAACTCTGTTACAAGTAAAACTAAATAAAAAATGTACTTGAGTAAAAGTACAAAAGTATTGGTATCAAAATGTACTTAAAGTACCAAAAGTAAAAGTACTAAAATGTTTGAAAAGAGCAGATCTACAAGCTCACAGCGCGTCGCGATGCGGCGCGTTGTGAGCTTGTAGATCGGCTATTTTCTAATAGGTGTAAAATAGGGCTAAAATGGTTGATATGAGTTTTATAATGTAATAATGTATATCTGCAAACTAACCAGTAACTAAAGTTTTCAAATAATTGTAGTGGAGTAAAAGTACAATATTTGCCTCTGAGATGTATAGTGGAGTAGAAGTAAAAGTACTGAAAATTGGAAATGTACTTAGTTACTTTGTACACTGTCCTAGAGGGAGTCCCAAATCCAAAGATCTGTGTCATACATATTTTGTTTAAATCAAAGCCATTCTAAACACAAGGCAGGGCAAGGAAGGTTTACTTGTATGGCAACACAATTCAAAGTGCTTTACACAAAACATTAAGCATTATTAAGACATTAAGACAAAGCATCAAGTCAGCGCAAAAGGAACACATTAGGTATAAAAGATAAGAGAATACATTTACTGCAAAAAGAAAAGTCTTCAGCTTCGATTTAAACCGTTAAAACCCGGGAAAACATCTTTGTCATTTTAGATTTTTAGACTTTGGCTATTCAAAAATAGATTTACAAGCTCATAGCGCGTCACTTCGTGCGCGCTATGAGCTTGTAGATCTGCTATTTTTGAAAGATCCTGAAAATGTGTGAACCTTTGAATATATATATTTTTTAACTCAAATCTTTGCTTCTGGTCAAATAATTTTGGGGGTCCTTGACATGAATTTCTTTTTTTTTTATCTGCCTAAGACATTTTTAGAATCGGTCTAAGGTCTTAATGGGTTCAAAGAAGTTGTGTAGCACACAAGCTTTATGGGAGTGTGGTGTGTAATGACTTTGTGTCACTGAGCATGTGCATTGTGCATGTGAAGTTGTCAATATGTATTACCCTGTAACACATATCTCTGTAAGACCCATGTGACATATTATGTGGGCTTTTCTTCTGTTTATTGTGTAAAATCGTGCAAGAGAAAGGGGAAAGGGCGACTCGATAGCCGAGTTGTCAGGGTGCGTACCACATAGCCTCTATGTCTGACACCATTTGATTCCCGGTCAGCTTGACCATTTGCTGCATGTCAGTCTCCTACTGTCTCTCTACACTGTGACTATCAAATAAGCCCCAAACATAACTTGGGGGAGAGAGAAATTTAATTTCATGGGATATAATCTAGTATTTGGTATCAAATGTTTATGCAAAGTTAAGCTGTCGTCCCTTTCCTTCGACCAGATATTAACTAAGAATTGTCATCATGCACGCAGAGACTCACAGAGGCCCCTGGGCCAATTATCTTTTAGGGGCGCCTGGTAGTCAAAGGCTCCTGGGTACTGGCCCTATTGGCCCGGTCCATAATCTGTCCATGCATGCATGCATGCCACCGTTGATCATTTGTCATGTATGTTACCCAAACTCATACTTACACGCACGCACGCATGCACGCACGCGCACACACACACACACACACACACACACACACACACACACACACACACACACACACACACACACACACACACACACACACACACACACACACACACACACACACACACACACACACACACACACACACACACACACACAATGACTTGAACTTCTCTTTATGTTTGTAACCTAATGTGCCAGTGAAGAGAGTTTGGAGTGCTTTGTCCGTGTCTGTTTGTATTATTGCTTGCGTTGAGTTAAGGACCTATTGAATTAATGTACGCTGCGACCCTCCCTGCACACAAAAGAACTGTTTTCACTTTGATAACAAAAAAGTGTATACGTGCTGGAATGCCATGGGACCGCCTCGATATGGGGTCGCAGGTGACTATATACACAGCTCGACACACACCTGCTTACCGTGAAGAACAAAGACATGTGGAAAAGGACGCGTGTGCACATGTGTGTGCGTGTGAGAGTGACGCCTGATATATATGTCGTGATACGTGTCTGCGACGCCTTGTGATCTTGGAGATCTGCTATATTTGGTGTGCCACACCATCGAACGGAGCATATATTAGGTGTGAGTGAAAGAGAGAGAGAGAGCATGCTTGTGTGCTCATGCATGGGTGTGTGCAGACGGAGGGGAATGGTATCCTTTTTTTTCTTCTTAAGGGAACCAACTCTCTCTTCATTCTTTGAAATCAGGACTTGGCCGACATGCGACGTTTTGTCGTCGGAGTTCCAGATTTGTCCCAGAAAAGATGGCGGGGCGGGATGGGGATGGGGATGGGGGGGTGAATGAAGCATTGCAATACTTCCTTTTAAAGAGGAAACAGGAAAAGGCTGAGGGACCGAGATTCTGGAGTCTGCTCCTTTGGAACAATAGAAATCCCACTTGGACAGGAAGCGGACATGCGTCAAAGGGGGACTGACAGATTTCGCCAAAGGGCAGAAAGCAATGACCCTGAATGGGGCATGAGCATGAACAGAAGGCAGCAGCGGCCATGCCCCAATGCTACGCCTGATTTATTAATACGTCATCATCGCATGGCGTGTCGTGTGACAAAAACAGCAGATCTGCAAGCTAACAACGCGTCGAGTCCGTGACAACGTTGTGAGCTTGTATATCTGCTACTTTGGGGCACGTGTCACCGGCATACAATGAAGTATAAATCAGGCTTAAAGATACTGTAGGCGTAAGTTATTATTATTTTTTGGTGTTAAAAAGTTAAATATTCTATATTATCTATATTGTGATAGTAATCATTGCTATAGAGGGTTTGTTCAGTAACAGGGGTCTCCCCGCCTCTCCAGCTCTTTAGTAAACAGAAAATTATTTTTCAGATGGGTCACCAATTTCATCCAATCAGGAGAGAGAACCCATTTATCAGCTTAAATGTTATAGTGTTCCACTTCAAAATGTGTCTCCTCATTGTTTTTGTTTCATCACTTCATCCTGTATCCGGTATGAGTTCTACTATTTTCATGATTGGGTGAAATTGGTATCCTGACCTGAAAATGTATTTTCTGTTCTTCAAAGTGCTGGAGAGACAGTGAGACTCCTGTTACTGAACAAACACTCTATAGCAATGAGTACTATCAGAACATAAAGCTATTTTACACCTATGTTATCTTAAAGAATATCACAGATACACCTGTGTGAATGTTCAAATGAAGAATAGTGAATGACATTACATTCAGAACAATAAGTAAAGAAGGTTTATGAGAATAAGAGTCTTGAGAAAGCAGAAAACACATAAAGACGTATACACAGGGAGAGGTGGGCTATAGCCAGAGGACCTCCCATAGAGTAAATATTGGTGTTGCTTACAAGCATATTGGACTGGAGTTTCTCTACCACATACTGCTTGTTTATTGTCTGGACACAATAGCCTTAAGTGTGTATGTCATGTGGTTTGGTTTCTTTTCCCACCTTAGCGTGCATGAATGTGCATGTTGATGTTTGCGTACTGTATGCATACTTTATGTGTGTGTGCGTGCGTGCGTTGTTGACTATAGGGTGTTGTGGCCATGATAAACATCTTCACTGTCTTCAGAGGTTGATGCTGAGACAGTCCAAGATAGAGTACTGATATGTGGTCTTCATACACCAAGACAGTAAAATCCTTTGATTTAACTCCTCAGGTTCCATTTTTAATTGAAGTAATACTGAGGATATTACTGTGAAGTAACTGTTAGAAACCAACCTAAACCTGACTCCTTCCATCCAGCACTGTGTTTCAGCATATCATGCCCTCTATAGCTGTCAAAATGTCCGTTTAGATCCAGTGTTGTGTTTTAGCTTCTTTGGCTGTTCGTCTGTCCTCGACAGAAATAAAGGAATGTGAAGGCACAAACATAGACAGCAGAACTGGTTGTGTTTACCACTCTCTGGAGGTTTTAGATATGTGATACTTTAATATACTCGTGTTGTGCGTCAGTCTCTGTGCACACTGGAGTATAGATGTGAGCTCAGGCTTTAGTGTCTGTGTGGGATTGTTATTTGATAGCAACGTTCTGTAGAGTTTATATAGACTTACTAGGTCATTAGTTCTACTATGGCGATGCCTGTTGGGAACTATGCCCGTTGAGCAGTGGTGTAAAGTAACTAAAGAACATGTACTCAAGTAGGCTACTGTATTTTACAATTTTTTGGATTTTTTACTTTACTGGAGTATTCCCAATTTTCAATACTTTTACTTCTACTCCACTACATCTCAGAGGCAAATATTGTGCTTTTTCTCCACTACAATTCTTTGAACACTTTAGTTACTAGATACTTTGTAGATTTCAATTATTATTACAAAAAACACACTAACCACTTCAGCTCTCTATATATTTTGTCCATTTGAAATTAGCAGATCTACAAGCTCACAATGTGTTGCATTGTGAGCTTGTAGATCTGCTATTTTCAAAAGATTTTTTAATACATTTTGAACTTGTGAAATGGGACATTCTGCACGATGAGTACTTTTGCTTTTGGTACTTAAAGTATATTTTGATGCCGAAACTTTTGCACTTTTACTCAAGTGCATTTTGAACACGGGACTTCTACTTGTAACAGAGTACATCTGCATTGCAGTATTGATGCTTTTACTTAAAGGTAGGGTAAGTGATTTGCAATTATTCAAATAATTGCAAAATGGGTCTATGTTCTGATAGTGCTCGTTACTATAGAGTGTCCTGTCCATATAAGGAGTCTCCATGTCTCTCCAGCTCTTTATAAAACAGAAAATGCATTTTCGTTTCAGTTTCAGTTTCATTTCCAATTTTATCCAATCAGGATAGAGAACTCAATCGGGATACAGATTAAACAAGTGGAATTGGAAGTGATGACACTAAGAAATGAGCAGGCAAAATTAGAACTGAAACACTATAAAAATGAAGCTTAAAAATTGGTACTTTCTCCTGATTGGCTGAGATTTTGACACCTACCAGAAAATGTATTTTCTGTTTATTAAAGAGCTGGAGAGACGGGGAGACTCCTGTTACTGAACAAACACTCTATAGCAATGATTACTATCAGAATATAGTGCTTTAACCTTTAAAAAAAATACTTTTTGTTTTAACCCAAAAATATCACTTACCCTACCTTTAAGTAAAATGTGTGAGTACTTCTTCCATCACTGCCGTTGAGAACAAATGCTCCTCTGGTTATAACGTGTATACACACTGTCAGGGTAGTAAGTGCAGTACAATACCCATTATCATTACTTAGTTGGTATCAGTATTGGTATAGTGTTGGAGGCCAGACTATGACGTCATATTGATTACATCAGGGATCATACAACGGGCAGAAAGGGACACCGACAGACAGACAGACAGACAGACAGACAGACAGACAGACAGACAGACAGACAGACAGACAGACAGACACAGACAGACAGACAGACACACAGTCACACAGACACACAGACACACAGACAAACCGATCCACAGAGATTTGTGGATTTTCGTTTCCAGACAGCCACTGATCCGACCGGCTTCCCGCTCTGCTCTGCTCTGCACTCCACTCCCTCGGGTCCACACAGCGATACACATGCCAAGTTTGAAGTCAATCGGTATATCGTCCCAAAACTGTTACTTTTCAGGATTCAAATTAAAAAACAGCAAAAGTAGCAGCTCTTTCGTGTGACGCTGTAGTTTGTTTGATTGATTGAAATTTTTATTAGGCAAAAGAATGTAAAACAGCACAGTTATATTTATAATACTTTTGTGTAAAAGGTCCTTGAATTAATTTAATAGACATATATAGTAGCAACCAAACATATAGTCATAGTATGATCAAGTAGGGCGTTAATTAACGAAAAAACACAAAAGTTCAAATATGGAGGTTTCTGCCCAACAGCAATGATGTGAGAGATATGTGGGGGACACAGACACACACACAGAGAGATTCTGTGAATTTATAGATATATAGATATAGATGATTAATGTCCCTATATGTTGTGAATTTAGTTGACTCTCCCTAAGAGTCTCCCTCTAACTAACGGTGGTGAGTGATGGTTCAGTTTGAGTGGCGAGCTCTGAGAACAAGATGACACCAGGCAGTACGTATCACACAACAAGTTCTGAAGTTTATTACACACACAGAGAATATATATACAGTACTGGACACACATGACGTGACCAGAAGATTTGAGACACAACAGATGCATCTGGTATCATTGTGCACAGGCGTCAGTCTATGTGATAAAGCAGTTAATGGTCATGGCGTCAAGTGTATCAGTATGTGCTTACGTGGATGAGAGTGAATCAACAAATGTATTTATTGGGTCAAGCAATCATATAATCATAACACACACTTAGATGTAACTACAACTGTCCTTTAGCTTTTGTCACAAAGAAGTGGCAGAACATATTTTTTGCTGATTCACTTTCAAAGCAGCGTCTACGGTCGGTAGACGTGATGCACACAGATCTCTGGTCTGTACGTATTCCATGCTGACCAGACAAAGAGGATATCCTGTACTCCCAAGGCCTAACACTGTCCCCACCCCTATCGGCAACCCCCCCAACCCGGTCACCCCGCCGTCCACACACACACACACACACACACACACCCCCACACACGCTCGCACACGCACGCACGCACGCACGCACACCCGCACGCACGCACACCCGCACGCACGCCCGCCCGCCCGCACGCCCGCCCGCCCGCACGCACGCACGCACGCACGCACGCACGCACGCACGCACGCACGCACGCACGCACGCACGCACGCACGCACGCACGCACGCACGCACGCACGCACGCACGCACGCACGCACGCACGCACGCACACACACACACACACACACACACACACACACACACACACACACACACACACACACACACACACACACACACACACACACACACACACACACACACGTACAGTACACACACACGAGCAGACACACACGAGCAGACACGCACACACACAGTAAAATCAGTGTTCATTTAACTCAAGAGTGTACAAATGGAACCAAATGGACCTGTGCAAGGTACACTGAGTTACAAATGGATACATGAACACTGAGGATTTTACTGTGTGTCAGTACAATAACTACCTAATCACTTGGAGGCCTTTGTGGAAATCCAAACAATAATGGTTCCGCGCATAAACGGACTTCAAGGATTCTTTTATAACAGATCCTGCGGGGTGTTGAAATCTCACAAAAGCGTGTTGAAAACCGAGTTAATGTTTTGAAACGACAAACAGTAGGCATAGGATTTTCAGACACTTAAAAAAACAACAACAAAAAAAACACTCTTGCCTCATTTTGACCATCAATGACTATATTTCTCTGCTGTCGGGCAGAAACCAGCTATGTCCAAAATATGAACTTTTCAGGAAGTAAAAAAAAAAAAAAGTTTTTAGAACAACACAAGGCTTCTTCATCAAAGTTGGTATGGTGACTTTATACATTGTCAGATACTTGAATGTGTCCTTATATTATCATCACTTACAGCTCCCCAAATACCCTAATACAGCTCAAGAGGAGTTGGGAGGTCTTTGACCATTCATGTGGAGATTTTCTGACTTCGTCATTCTAATCAATGATGGAAAAAAACAACTACTGTATCTTGAGGATCCAATGGAGTTAGGAGGTTTAGTCAGAAGCACTCTTTAATACTTATCATTGGTTCAATATTTGTAAAACCCACACACAGAAGTAAAGGGTTCAATAGCCCTGATTTATAAAAAAAAAAATTAAGAAGTTTTGAATTGAGATTGAGCTGTTTTTTGCCCGACAGCGACAATTTACTATGTAAAACGATTTTTAATATGCCCTTTTATGGTTCTTCCGTAGCCTATTACTTTCTTGTCCAGTGCTTCTCATCAGTAACTGTAAACTATTTTGACACACCAGAAACACATGTGACAGATATTGGCTTATTTACAAAAGTGATCAAATTCTCCTACTATGAGGATAATGCTTGGAGCAGCCAGGATCATGTTGACTTTGATCCAATATCTCCCCACAGTTATTGGCTGGAACACTGATATGTGTAGACATTCACACGACCACAACAATCCTGAACAATTCCCCATACGGTTAAAAAAAAGTGATCTAATGTTCTATTCTTACATACATATGTATTGCCATGAGATATAAGTAATACATTGTATTACATTACATAGAAAGTATGTTTTGTGGTGACCTGCCAATGATAGTATTTGGTTTGTGAACTTAGTTTCAACCTGGCATCCCTATTTTGGGAATTTGGGCATGTAATTATTGGTAAAAAATTGTCAAAAAAATTGCGTATGGTGATGTTTAAAAGAGGGCGGCAGTGGCTCAGGAGGTTCAGTGGCCGCTTGGTAATTGGAAGGTTGTATAAGCTCTAGGTTCTACAAATTCTACAAGCTCACAACACCTTGCGCTGCGAGGCGTTTTGCGCTTGTAGATCTGCTATTTTTGGCAAAGAGGTTTGGTGGGAAGGGAAAAAAGTATTGACGGTTTAAGTGGTTAACATGAATCCAACATGATTGTGCTGTCAAACTAGTCTATGAAGCCATCGATGAAAAAGTTTCATCTGCACAATTTTATACAATATGTAGTGGGGGGGTCCCTGCTTCATCTCTTTCTCAGCTAGGGGGTCCTTGGGCTGAAAAACATTGAAGACTCCTGGCCTGAGTGGTTAAATGGGATGTATGATTTCTGCTGCTGTTGGCATGAGGTGTTGGTTAGTTTTAGAGAAACAAAACACACTATGGACCATAATTCAAGGTTGTGTTTTTATTGTTACTTTAAGAGTAAAACCTTTTTTGGTTTGGCTTCCGTCAGACAATGCAGCTGCGTAGGTAATAG